>NC_050457.1:7570432-7874807 GCF_903995425.1 Onychomys torridus | reverse complement strand
TTCTTATGGTGTCCTCTACCTCTCTGGTTCCTAGAATCCTTCCTCCCTTCTTCTATGGGGTTTCCTGAACTGCACCTAATGTTTGGTGGGTGTCTGCATCTGCTCCTGTCAGTTGCTGGATGACAATTGGGCTAAGTTCTAGTCTATCACCACCCCTGATTTCAAGCTCTACTACAGAGCTATAGTAATAAAACAGCATGGTATTGGCATAAAAACAGACAAGTTGATCAATGGAATTGAGTCACAGACTTAGACATAAATCCTTTTAGATAAAGAAACCAGAAATATACAGTGGAATAAAGAAAACATCTTCAACAGATCGTGCTGATCCAACTGGATGTCAGCACGTAGAAGAATGCAAATAGATATGTATCTATCACCCAGCACAAAACTCAATTCCAAGTGGACCCAAGATCTCAACATAAAACCAGACACACTAAACCTGTTAGGAGAGAAAGTAGGGAACAGCCTTGAACTCACTGGTACAAGAGACAACTTCCTGAACAGAACACTGATAACTGATAACGAAGGCACTAAGATTAAAAAAAAAATATATGAATGGGACTGTAAGGCAAAGGACACTTTCATTAGGACGAAGCAGCAGCCTACAGAATGGGAAGAGATTTTCACTAACTCCACTTCTGACAGAGGCTTAATATCCAAAATATATAAAGAACCCAAGAAACTAGACATCAACAAAGCAAATAATCCAGTTAAAGATGGGATATGGATTTATTATTATATTTCAAGGAAATCTAGTATGTTATGTTCCAAATAACTCAGAGAGTGAATTTTCAGCACAATACATCTCAAGGGTTCCTTCAGATAAAGGAGTACATCTAAAATTGATTTGTATGGCACATATCTTGCCTTTTATTGTGCTGCCCAAATCAGTATTCTGAGCCACAGAATTTACTTACTATTTCTTGGACATGCATACATTTTGATTACTCAATGACTTTTAAACAACAGTTTTATTATGTAGAGTGCTTGTGTATATCAGGTGTTTTTTTTTTTGTTGTTGTTGTTGTTGTTTTGTTTTTTACTTCAAATTCTTGTCGTACTCACATGCTTTGACTCTTGTGATTGTTTGAGGGGTCTCTGTATTCCTCATTTACCCTACAGTATCATGCTCCTACTTTATTTTTATAATGATATTTTATTGCTATGTAGAATGAGAATGTGTATATGGAGGGTATGGTCAGAGGACAACTTTCAAGAGTTGGTTCTTTCTTCTTCATGGGTTTTGGGATTTGAGTTCAGGTTTGGACGGCAAAGCCTTTACCTGCTAAGCACCTCACCACATGCTACTTTGGCTTTTTTAAAAAATATTTCTCACTAAAGTCTAAATACACTGTTAAGTAGAGAAAAGGGACCAAATGTCTGGATTGTGAAATATATGTACATATATAAGTGCTATGAAGCACAAAAACCTATATCAAAATTAATATTAACATTCTCATAACATGCTTTAAGGGAACCGTTACTCAAACTGTATGCATGTATGTGAATTTTAACACTGGACAAGTGCAAGTTTATTCAAACATTATGCATTCCTTTATGCAGCTGTGCAAAACTCTAAATGACTAGGGCCTTGATGGTTTAACCTCCCTTTATGATCCTACTACATTTTAAAAGTCAGAACTGTGTTTGGATCATTTTTATAATTTAAAATTTTTAATGCTTCTATATTACAAATATGTGAATATTGATAAAAAAATGTGTAGACATTATAAACAACCAATAAGTTCCGGGGAGTTGAGAAAAAGCTTATATTAAATATGTAGCCTGGAAGGCAGTTGTTTAGAATGTGGTTTTAAGGCTCCAAACCTGGTTGTGAATTGTGGTTTCCTTCTTAGAGGGGTGATTTTCAGTGAGCTATAGATCTCTTGAAGCAGATAATACCAACCCAGGGGTAACAATAGCAATGAATTTCTAGGAGGTTAAGTGGAGATACAGTATGGTGATTTCTTGTCATATTATGTAATGTGAAGACTGTTTCAGTAAAATATGGGCTGTGTTATTATCATTACCAAAAATTAGAAAAAGGAAATTTAAACAAAAAGAATTCCACCTAAAACATTAACTCCTTAAATAGCATTTAGTCATCCTAGCTAAGTTTGAGAGGATTGGAGATAAGAGGTCATGATGTACAACTCTCTGTGAATTTTCAGTTCTTACCAGCAACAGATTGGGAAAAACATGTTGAAAAAGTCAGATTTTGAGGCTGTATGTAAATTTTGGAAAAAGCGATGGTGATAAAAGCTTCCTTCTTCCTAAGATAACATGCACAAAAACATTGTGCGACTCAGGGTAGCAATACAAGCGTGTCTGTAAGCTAAGCACCTCTTTGTGACACATTGTCCTTGCTCTCCAAAGTAGGCCTCATCTCACTTCTAATGTGTGAAAGGGGAGATTATTCAACACCGTGGTAGACACAGTTTTGTTCTCAAGAACACTGCGATATCATTAATCTTCTGGCATGCCTGCACAGATGGGTTATGTGAATGCTAGTCTTTTGCAAGGCTATAAATAAAGTTTAGAGAGAGAAAGAGACAGAAAGAAAAGATGCTTTCCCGGAGCTTCTATTGCAACAGTACGGTCCACATTAAAGGTGCAATAACTTACCAGTAATAACACTTTTAAAATCCTCTTTATGGGTTTTTCAACATGTGTCTAGAAAAAAACCCTGCCTAAAAATAGAATCTGATCTTAAAGCATAGTTTCCTCAAACTGTGTCATCCTTAACATGTCCGCACTGGATGGCCACACATGACTGTTCAGTTGCTTTCTACAACTGCCATGCTTTATCATCTATTTTACATGCAAGGAGTTGCCACTATAAACATTTGATTACTGGGATGCGTGTGATGTGTATGCATGTTTGTGTGGACTTATGGATGTGTAAATGTACAGGAAATCATTTAGGATAGGGTGAGGAAGCTTCTGAGCTGGATATCACAATGTGTTTCTCATTTTTTTAGTATCAGGGTTTTCTCTTTGGTAGCTGAATTGACCTAAGGTTCATAGTTATCCATGTTTGGAAATACTTTTATAAATAATGCTTGCAGGCAAAATGCTGTTAGAACATGCGTATGGAATATTACTATACAGAATATAGATTTAATTTCCTCATTTGGTTGGAATAGCAAGCAACTTTCTCTTTGGTTACAGCAACGCCTTTTGTCCTGATGGCGCAGCAGCAGTCCAAATCCATCGACCTTGCGGAAAGATCCAGTGCCTCAAAATGAGTGTGACTGTTGTCTAGAGCTATCTTGATCCAAACAAATAGAACTAAAAATAAATATAAATGAAAATTTAAAATTCCAACTAGCATAGACTCAAATTCTATATTGCCTTGGTAACTTCTTTTTCCAGAATATTTAGAATATGGAATTCTGAAGAGTTTATATGCCTGGAGTAAAAGACACTCCAATAGAGACTCTTGCTTTGTGTTGTGAGGGGCAGGTATTGCTAAATGAGAAACACATTTCTAGCAGTTTTTCCAGGTTGAAAATACCTTTAATTTGGGACAATTTGTCAATAAATCACTTCACATGCTTTAGAGTGAAGACTCATAGATTTAGAGTCTTCATTGGGGACCTTGTGATGTCATTTCTACACTGGTCTTTGAATGCGGTTCCAGTATCACATAGTCCAGATGTGGGAACTTGTTACATTTAATAACAAATTAGGATAGAACAGCCAATTTGAATGTCTCATCTAAGAAACATCATACAAGTGGAGTCTCCAGGTCATTTGTCCAAAAATCTGAAGCTTAGGTTCAACTCTTCTCATCAAGGGAGAAACTAGGATCCTCAAAAACCCATGGAGAACAACTCTTGACCTCCATGAAGCACAAGGTAGCAGTTAGATACTTTAAAAAACATACTGCAAGTATCAGTGTAGGAAATGCAGTGTAACCTTAGTTTATGGATTAAAACAAAAAGCAAAGAAAATTTTTAAAAAAGAAAGTAGTTAACATTTATAAAACTTTGTAGATGGATTTTAGTACTTAAAATACTTTCATGAAATATATAATACTTTACCTGTGGCCAAAGAAGGCGATATACTGTTGAGACAAGGGAGGCACTTCTTTATTATCTGATGTTTACAAAACATGGAGCCTGATTCTAAGGGTACTCAACGAGGACCAACAGTATTGACCCCCAAATCAGATGCTGCTAAAAGCAAACTTCGCTTGTTGGGTTCTTTCCTTCTTGGTCAGTGGCTTCCTTCACTCTTTGCGGCCCTGTTCTAGAGATGGCCTCATTTTTCATGGGCCTTATTGTACCACACTCTTGTCCACGCTCAGTGAACCTGATGCTCACTGTTTTTATTTATATGGTTGGTTCTTACATTTTTGTCAATGGACACTCTAAAATAATTATATTAACAAAACCCTTAAAGCAACATGACATTAAAGAATGTTGATAGACATATAAAAGAAATTGTGTCTTCTCGGAAAAGAACTTTAGGCTTTGGAAAACAGTGTTTTCTGTTAAATATTTTTAAACATATTGTTCTTCAAATGCTTAGAAGCATATTTAAGTCATAACAGGTCCTAGTTTGACATGCTCATTTTCTAGGCTACTAATTATTCTTCACTGGTTATACTGAGGTATTATTTTGGAGAAAGAATGGGGATAGCATAGATATTCTGTCTAACATGTAAACTCACGAATTATCTGTAACCGTCCTTATATTCAATTCATAAATGAAAATTCGGTCCAGCCACAGGTTTAAAATATTACTCAGATTGTATAGAGACAGCATTGTGACACTCAGGATATTTTTACTTTAATCACATTTTTAAAAAATCACTCTTTCCACTTGGTCATACTTAAACAATTAGTTTGTTAAATATAATGCTTAGAAAGAGCAAATAAACTCAATAAGAAAATTTAATAAATGATAATTGTTTTTCTTTCTTTCTTTTTTTTAAAATATGGAACGCTTCACGAATTTGCATGTCATCCTTGCGCAGGGGCCATGCTAATCTTCTCTGTATGTTCCAATTTTAGTATATGTGCTGCCGAAGCGAGCACGTTTTTCTTTCTTAATAGTTGCTTAGATCACTACTGTATGTATTTCATAAGAATTTTTTCCACACTGAAGAATGTCTTTGGGCTCTTTGCAGCTGTTGTAACATAGCCTTACCCTATTTGAGGCAATCTGTGGGAAGGGAAGGAGACTAATTGTGACACTCTCCCTTATCAAAGGACCACACAGTTGTTCGCCACTTTGACTCCATGATGGATTGTTATCTTGGGGTTTGACTGATGTAAGGCTAAAAGTTTAGAGAAAAACAGTGCAGAAGCCCAGTAGCTCAGTGTTATTGACACTTACGTGATAGTGTGGGGTTAATCAATCTTTCTGGATTGTTTTGACCTTCAGTTTTGTTTTCTGTTCAAGCGTCATTTTCCCCACCTCATCAGATTGACAGGCCAAAAAAAAAAAAAAAAAAAAAAAAAAAAGTTGAGAGGAGAAAAAAAGCAAGACACTGGAAAGCCCTGACACCAAAAGACTCAGCTGCTGGGAATGTGTGTGCTGGAGTCAGACCCCCCCAACAGATGCTCATTGTCTGGGGACATATGAGCGTAGATGCTTGTGCTCAAGTTTAACCAGTAAATGGTAGCAGAAAAAAAAAAAACAAAAAACCTGATTTTTATTATCACAACATTTAACTTGGGAAAGCTATGGTTTTAAAGTATTTTGTTTGGTTTTTGAGAAGCAGAACATTGGTATATATTTCACATATGGGATCATTCCACATTACATTCTTCCCTGTACATTTGCTTTAGTTTAGTTTACTATTTAGTTCGTAGGATGTTTACATTGACCCAGGCAGTTTGGGGTCTAAATGTGCTGAGGTCTCACCTGATTGCAGCGACTGACAATGGAAAGCCTGCTGCATGTGCTGTGTCTGAAACTCTTAAGGTGTAAGTGGCAGAGGACAGTTTCTATGCTTCCCGTGGGGAGACAAGAACCTGAACTCTAACAGGGAAGCCATTCTAGAATTTGCAGATGTTTTCATCAGGTTATCTGGAATGTAACTAATATAAAATTCACTAGCTTTAAACAAGCGATTTGAGCAACTAGGACTAGTGTATCCTTCTATTACCAACAGCAATATCAGGACATCAAACCTTACCATTACCACCTCAAAACGTCCTTTTGGTCTGTTGTAGTGTTTCTTTGATGTACACCACAGCCCCTAACACCACTTGAAAGTGTGAGTAACCTCCCACATTTATATATTATACATGTGCAGAGGCCATGCTAATCTTCTCTGTACTGTTTCCATAGCAGCATGATGATTGTTGAAGTGAGCACATTCAGTTTTCAGAAGTAAGGCATGACTGTGTATTAGTGTATAAAGATTTTAAAAACATTCTTTTATTAAATCTCCTAAGATTGTATTGTTTGTTGTATTTAATTTATAAAGGCTTCACTTTATAATTTAGGCTGGTCTGGAAGTCAGCCTGCAGCCCCCACTGGTCTCAAACTCCTGTCGTTTTTCTGGTCTCCACTTTCTGTGGAATCATAGGTGTGACATTTCTTTCCATGATGCATGAAGACCTTTTAAGGGTTAAGTATACTGTCATTGTAGACAATTACACAACCTTCCTGCTGTGGGGTATTGCTAGTTTGAACATACTATGTGAATAATTCTAGCTTCAATTGATATACTATTTCAACTATAGGTTGACTATGAATACTTACACAAACGTGAAGATAAAATACTTGTGTGTGTCCAAGTAGATAGGCATGCTATAAATGTTAAGTGTACTCATAACTTATAGTCTGATTATGCCAATTGATTTTTTGTCACCTGTAACATTTTCAAAGAGATTTTCCATTATAATAATATAAAAATATTAAAGCATCAATATGAAAAAATAAAGCATCAGTATTTTGCTAATGTATTAGGTTTCTTATCATTTGAAGCTGCAATTTCCATCATGGTTTCACAACAAAAATTCTTGACTCAAGTTCCTTTCTTAAGGATGGGAGAAAAGTAGAAAGAGTTAATTCTGAATCATGAAGAACCATTCTTGTTTTGCCTTTACCTATGCACTTTCTATATACATAAGCCACATGTTCCAAAGAATTCTTAGGAATGTCTGTTCTCTCAAGCAAGTGCAAGTAGAAAATATCACCAATGTTACCTTTCCTAGAGTTGCTTAGAAAGGAGGGAAATTTAATTTTAGCACTTTTGTTTTTATGTTCCAGAAATGCTTGCTTCTGAACCACAAATCCTGAACTCAAGGTTTTCCAGTGATTCTAGAATAATGAGGAGCTCAAAGTGCTTCAAAATGCCAGAGAGAGAGAGAGAGAGAGAGAGAGAGAGCCCACTGCTACTATTTTCCCATTAAAATGCAAGATCCTCAAGGCGTAGAGTTTTATGTAGACAATGTTGGATAAGTATCTGAACTTCTGAACGTATTTGAACTTACACTATGAATCATGCACAGGTCTGTCAACCCGGTTAGATCCTGAAGTCTTTCGCTTTACAGTCACATGGCTTCTCTAAACCTTTTTGTGTTTTAGGCAGATTTGAACTCGGTCGCACACACTGGAATGAGTTCAGGGTTGCGGGGTGACAGAGGCCGATGCTGACAGTATTTCATGCAGCTTGCACTTTGTGCCAGCACTCGGCCACCCAGATCATCAGATGGGCGTGGGCTACATCTGTTTGGCTGGGCCTTGCCTGAACTGAGGGGTTCTGCCTGGGCTTTATTGTTGCCACATGGCTGGCACTGTTATTCCACAGCCTAAAGCCCTTTCTTATTTCCCTCTTTGCCCCCAAACCTTCACTCCTGCATATTTCCTTTCTTCTTACCCCGACTCACTAACAGCTGAGCTACATAAATGCCAAGCAGTGACATGAATTCCTAAACAGAAGCTGCCGTCAAACAGCACTGCTCTAACCAAGAAGCACACATGTAGAAGGCCATGACTGACAGGGCTCCAAAGGCAGGTCTTACTGAATGACAAGTGTCAAGCGCTTATTGTTGCTCTGGTTCATAATAGCTCATATTTACACACACACACACACACACACACACACACACACACACACGCACAAATGCATGCATGCATGCGCATGCACACACATACACACACCATTCACATTTCCGAACAATATAGTGTAACTGTCAGCTTGGGAAAGAAAAGACTTAAAATCCCTTAAAGGCAAGCAAGACCGGAGGAATACTGAATCCAAAGCATTCTCTCAGTTTGGAATATGTTGGCTTCTTTTGATTGGGCTTAAAATTGGAATCTTGGAGAAGCAGCAGGAAAAGTCAGAATTATAATTGTTTTGTTAGGAACAAGAGAAAACAAGAAAGTAAAAAGAAAGAGCTGTTCATCTTCTATTTGTTCTCCCATAATTCTATTCAATAATTCTATTCAGCATTAATTAATGCTTATGATATTACATTTTGGTGTATACCTACTGTTGTTACTAAAGGAATATCTATGATATGAAATGTACAAACGAGATACAATGTGATGTCCATGAATTGTATGTAATCTGCATTACGATAGTTACTAAAAAGTTATTTGAATATTGCTTTTTCTCAGTTACAATAATGTTTGAATTCGTATATAAGAAAAATGTTAACGTTATCCCATGTTTCCTTGTAATTTTCAATAGCAGCTACTTTTGAAAATCCTTATGATAGTAGAGTGGCAGTTCACTGAGAATTAGCAGAAAAATGTACTAGAAGCCAGAATAATGACAAAGTAATAATTAAAAGTAAAATCACCTCAGCCAGATTAGGTACAGTGTCTGGAGAGAGGCTTGGGGGAGGTGTCGTTCTGGAACCAGTGACATCGTTCATTTTGCAGCAACAATACTGTTGACATTAGTTAACAGGAAGCCAAGGAGAAGAGAGAAAAATGTGGTGTTGTCCACTCTGTCACACCCTCTTCAGGAGCCTGCTCTGTTTGATTGGCTATCTCTAGCCGGGTGATGCCTCTGTTCCTATGTCCTCAGCTATGAACTGTCATCTAAGGAATCTTCATTTCACTATAAGTGCCTAAAACATAACAGGTTTGACATAATTTCTAGGATAATACATGGGTTTGAATGTTTTCTAACCAAAGAAGATCACAATATTTCATTAGGACTGTCTGCTGCCTTTGTGACAGTTGTTCAGGGTTTTTTAAATGCTAAATTAAATCTAGTTGCATTCAGAAGGTTATCTGATGTGCTTCAAATAACCTAAGTACTATGATAATATGAAATAACCGGTGGGGACTGTAGAGATAGCTCAAGTCTGTAAGGTACTTGTTGCACAATCATAAAGACCAGAGTTGCATCCCCAGCACCCATTTAAAATGCTGCGCCTGTGGTGTCTACTTGTAATCTTAGCATGGGACAGATAGACAGGCAGGTCCCTAGCTAACTTGATGATCCCAGGCCCGTGAGAGACTGTGTCTTAAAAACCACAAAGTGGTGCCTGAGAAACAATACCCAGTGTTACCTCTAGCCTTTAACACACACACACACACACACACACACACACACACTCACATACACACATACATACACATCTCCTACATACATGAACACACATACACACAAACATATGTACATACACAATAATCAATGAAAAAGTTTACTTAAGTGAAGAAACTCCTGGAAATATAAAGCATTATTTATACAACAACAATGATGTAATTTCAGTGAATGTAGCAAAGAAATGAGTTAAGAGCTAGGTCTGATAATTAATGAAGAGAAAACACAGTTGTCCATGTACATATCCAATCTTTTTCTGGAAAATTCTAATAATAAGTCTTTAAAATCATTTGGTCATTTTCTTCAATTGAGAGACTCAATGTGAATATGTCATATTTATCTACAGTTATTAATATAGAAAAATGTTATGCTTCTCAGTGCTTCTGAATGCTCATACTCGATGCGTGTATCTAAATCTCCCATTTTGTAGCTGGTGAAATGGCCCCAAAGACAATATTTATTTCTACAGTGTGGCTAACTGATCAGTTGTTAGATTTCCTATTTTTCTCATGTGGCTGCAGTTAGGTGCAGCCATCTGACTGCATTACATTCAAAGAATGTGCACATATATTACATACTCTACATATTTCTGGACTAGGTGAGTATAAAACTCCCTGCTCAGTCCTTTAGGCTATTCCTATGTGTTAACTCAGAGTGAAGGACTCAGAAGCCCCACGTTGTAGCTTAGTCTCTAGAGATGGAAGCCCCAGTCCCTGGATCACCATGATGAAGATACCCATCCTGGTTCCGTTTCCACACAACACTTTATATGACTAGCCATAATCCTGCTGATCAGGCCACTGATGTTGAATTGTCTCTATTCCATTAACTGATATTACCTTAATATCTATGTATCTACAACTTTCCTTCCTTCTTTCTTTCTTGGTCAAGAAAAAGGTATCAGACATCTGTGACTTCTCAGCAATGGAAGAAGGAACACTTCCTTCACCAGCTTTGTCTAGACCTTATTCTTCAGTGAGAGGTTCTATCCTTTGTCCTTATTCCCATCAGATCTCTCATGTTTTCTTCCTCTCGAGTGTCACTTTATGTCTGTCTTCTGGACTTCCACCATTTGAACTCAGTGAAGCAAGACATTCTTAACTGCTTTTTGAGCTCTTGGAATGTCTCTCTCTCTTAATCTTTGACATGGGATAATATAAAAGAATATCTTTGTTCAGAAAATCACCGAAACCTATGATAAAAAAAATTGGTGGTTCAAGGGGCCCTGGTGACCTCCAAACAGCCTTTGCTTGGCTGATGAGATGTGTCTGTTTTTTTTTTTTTTTTTTTTTTTTTTGCAGTATTTACAACCTGAGATAGCCAACTTCCAAGGTTTCTGGTGTCTCTAGACAAATATGTTGTTTGCCAGTACTGTCTCCCTACTCCCTCTTGAAAGCCATCGGGAACAAAGCAGGTACTCAACAATTCTTCCTCTTGCTCACCTTTCTGAAGAAGCAGAAACTATTGGAAGCAAAGATACATACTACAACCATGTAGAAAAATAGAAAGATGTGTGCTTGTGTGTGTGTATGTGTGTGTGTGTGTGTGTGTGTGTGTGTGTGTGTGTGTGAGAGAGAGAGAGAGAGAGAGAGAGAGAGAGAGAGACAGAGAGAGAGACAGAGAGAGACAGAGACAGAGAGAGACAGAGAGAGACAGAGACAGAGAGATTGGCAAAAGCAGTTATGAAGGCTGACAATTTCCAAGACAACAGGCCAGCCAGGAAGCTGGAGGCCCAGGAGATTGTGTAGTAAGTCAGTAGCAGGCAGAAGTGACAGGGGTGAGGAGCAGGAGCTCTGGCTTTCCTATTTAAGATACAGAAGCCAAAGGGAGTGAGTGTCTTTAGGAAGGACGCAATTTGTTTACTATTGCTACTTCAAATAATAATTATTGATTCCTTCTATATGCCTGGTACTATGCTAAGTTCTTTTGAAATATTATCTCATTTTTTAAAGGTTTATTTATTTATTATGTATACAGAAGAGGGTACCAGATCTCATCATAGATTGTTGTGAGTCACCATGTGGTTGCTGGGAATTGAACTCAGGACCTCTGGAAGAGCAGTCAGTGCTCTTAACCTCTGAGTCATTTCTCCAGCCGCATAAATACATATTTTTTTGAATGCAGAATGCCATTTATTGAAGGAGGGAGAAGGTCTTAAATACAGGCTTACAGCACAATGGGAGAACCCCGGAGGGCAGAAGTTCACTACAGATATTTTACAGTCTTGCATCTAAGCTGTTAAGGCCCAATATGCAGGATACACAGACAAGGAACTTCCCTTAAGGATTCAGGAGCGTGGAACCCCACAGGGAATTAGCATAGGGAGGATATCAAGGTCAAGGTCAGCAAGCAAGGCAACAGTTACCCAAAATGGTTTATTATATCATTTATACAATTTATTATATATTATCTCATTTTATCTGCAATCAACTCTTTGAAGGAGTGACCATGATTAGAAAAGCTTTTACATGAGAAGTTAAGAACTTTCAAGATTAAGTAGTTTGCCTATGGTCCCAAACCAAGGAATGGCTGAATTGGAATTCAGATCCAGAGGGATTGACTCCAGAGCCAAATATATTAATTGGACATTTATCTAAGGTATTGTTAATATATTTAGGCATATTCTATAAATATGTCCCAAAGTCAAAATTTCATTAAGTTTTCAATAAAATATAGAAACTGAGAGATTAGAATATTTTTGACTGGCCAGTGTTGCTTAACAAGTAGGAGAGGGTAAAGCACAGGAAATACACAATTTCAAATAACGCACATAATGAAATACTAAGGAACAACAGACGTCATCAGCTGAGATGTTGAAACGTAGAGAAGAAAGGGTAGATAAGGCTAGGGGATGCTTCCAGGCCAGCAAAGATACTATTTCCATCTCAGAGAGTTGTATATTAGTGGTTCAGTCATTGCACTGTTCACCAGAGATCCCATGACTGCTTCTGTAAACACAGTGAACCAAACCAATGGGGCACAACTCCCTATTATGAGATATTACAGTGCCGTGTGTCACACTGTAGGGATGCCACACATATTACAGTGTTGCGTGTCACACTGTAGGGATGCCACACATATTACAGTGTTGTGTGTCACACTGTAGGGATACCATGCATAACTGAGGGAAGATAAAAGGATGAGGACAAAAGAAAAGAATGTGAAATAATAGGAAAATGGAGATGGTAATGAAGTGTTTTTCTTTTTCACACTAATTTCTCTGGCTATTTCAGAACACATGAATATGGGCTTAAATTTTCACATGTCCTATTACCAACAACCTGAACATTAAAGAATCTAAATGTTAGCAGTTTGGTATTTGACAGTACCTGAAAGGCTGGGTAGGACTGATATTTTGCTCTTTTATAACGTTTTATTTTACTCATCCAGCTCCAAAATCAATACATGACCTGACGTGGACATATGAGAAGGAATGTTATATTGTCTGGCAGGAAAGAAGTAAAAAGTGCACAGATTGAGGAATATTTCAAAAGGGCTCTTTCAATCTCAATATCGTACAACAGGAGTGGTCATATCTAGTGAGAGAGGCATGTCATAGATCTAGTTAATTACTGCATGTTTTTAGAGACTTTCTTGAAAAATTCCCTTTCTTTGTGAATGTATCCCACATAAAAAGACTGCAGAATGAAGGGAGATAGCTCACTATTTCTTGAGAAATATGGTGTAGGACAATTGGGTATGTTATGGTGTACCTGCTGTGGATGGGGATGTACAGCCACTGCTCATGCTAGCCAGCCCTACGTTAGTGTGTTGCTAAATAGTTTGGAAAACCAATTGTAGTGTCTTGTTCTAGATAACTTGTACTCTGTACTACTGAAAAACATGATGGCAAAAATTCTAAATGCCTTCTTGCCATGTATGTGTGCTTGTACATGAATCATTTTTTTAAAGGAAAATGTAAGTTTGATTTTCTAGAAACAAGTTAAGATGAGAACGAATTGGCATTTTATATTGTCTATATATATAGCTTATGTAACAGATCTTCTAACATACCAAATGATATCTTTTTATTATCTGTGTATCATCTATCTATCTATCTATATATATATATATATATATATATATATATATATATATATATATATAATCTCTCTCCCTCTCTCTCTATTTATCTATCATAGTTATCATCACCATTTATCATTTATCTTCTGTTGGTATGAAAGGTACCTTGAGTCACCCAAGATTCTGGCCGTGAGGCTATCAGCAGGTTTGTATCCTTGACTTTAAACAAGAACTCTAAGCTAACCAAATCTCTTTTCTTTATAACTTACCTAATCTGAGGTATTGTATAATTTACAACAGAAAACTTGAATAAACTTTACATTTTCAGTCATCCAGAAAGTTTTAAAAATTCATCCAGTGATTCATAAAATAGTCTTTCATACCATAGACGCATGCTACCTGGTGTCTCTCCCTTTCTTACAAAGCTTCTGACATTCTACTGTGGGGACTCCACCCTGATGACCTTTTCTAATTCTAATCATCTCTCAAAGTCTCTAAAGAAGTTAGTCAGATTGTGTTGCTTCATACTCCAGTATCTTGCAATGGAGATTTTACTTCAACATGATTTTTCAGCATGAACAGCCATGTGTTCACATGTTTCTCTGCAATGTGCTGTAAAAGTCATGAGGAGAAAAACTTCTGAAGTCTTAGAAGGGCTGAGCTCAAACTGTATCATAGATACCACCAACAGTTTTATGTGGAAAACTCAGTGTTGTCTTCACAGCACCCATGAAACAACATAAAGCACTGACTCCATTCTTTCTCCATTCTTGAGGACATAATTTTTTAGTGTTTGGTGTGACAAAAAAAGAAGTCCCCATGAGCCTTTCTGCTGGGTGCTGCAAACCGAGCGCTGTGATTGTTTGGTTTGCTAATTAAGAGATGACCATGTTACTGGAAAAAATGACCCTGAAAGCCAGTGCAATTAGCTAGATGTGGACATTTGGCATGGTTCATAAGTGAATGAAATGAGCCAATCACTTCAGGCAAAAAAGCTCAAAGTATTGGTTGGCAGTGATAAAATTTGTGATCTTAAGAGAAATTGAGGATTTTGGAGTTTACACTTGTGGCTAGAACCTGACAGTTTCCCCTGTAAAGAATTTCTGATGTCCTCCTCAGTGACATGGGGGAGGGGGGCTGAGTATCCCACAGCATAATGAAGTATAGAAGATATTCACAGCCATGAACTAAGTTTCTCTTTCTTTCTTTTTTATGAGATGTCCAATTAATTTTGTTACAAAATCATTCATGGCCCAAGAGCTTCGTTAAGTGTAACATAAGCCAATTTATTTAAACAGAACTGAGCATATGATATTTATTGATAAACCTAAGATTCCACATTGAGAACCAATTTTCAAGCAGCCACTTCTTGTTGAGTTTGGGAATAGTATCAAAAACATGTATCTCCAACTATCTAAAGATTTTGAAACACTCCTTCTGTTTATAGATTATACTGTAAGGTGCAGATAGATATGTCTACAGAAGTTTAGACTTTCTTTGTGACCCACCTAATAGTATACACATCATAGAACACTAATTCAAAATGCAGTGTGTCCCCTGTCCTTTTCTATAACTTAATGTCTTGATGGAGTCTGTTACTATACTGGTGAGCATGCTTTTGTAATCTTTGCTTCTGGTGACCAGTGCTAGGTTTTTTTGTTTTGTTTTTGTTTTTTCTTTTTTTTACTGTGTGTGTGTGTGTGTGTGTGTGTGTGTGTGTGTGTGTGTATTTCTTGCAAATTTTTTGCCTCCTGCTTTTTAAAATTCTATATTTTTGTTTCCTTGTTTGGTTTCCTAAGAAAGAGAGACAGGGTAAGGATATGGGCAGATGGGTAAGTGGGGAGGATTTGAGAGGAGTTGAGGAATGGGAAACCAGGATCAGAATACTTAGTATAATTTTTTCAATAAAAAATATAAGAAGAAAAAATATATTTAAAATTTTTATTTTTAATTAAAAAAATTTAAATATCTTGTTCACATAAAAAGTTTCCTTTTATTGTTACCTGGACACTATAAAAATAATTAAAGTGTAGATAAAAGCATAAAAGCCACCAAGCACTATCTTTTTTCTATTTATTTATTGATCTGGATGGCATTTTCCCCTCCTCCTCTCCTCCCATTCCCTTCCTTTCCTCTGCCCCCTCATCCACTCCTCTTCTGCTTCTGTTCAGAAAGGGACAGGCCTCCCATGGGCATTAACAAAACATCGCACATCAAGGGGCAGTAGGACTAAACACCTTCCCTTGTGTGAAGGCTGGGCAAGGCAACCAAGTGTGAGGAATAGGTGCCCAAGAGCCAGCCAAAGCATTAGGGACAGCCCTGCTCCCATGGTTTGGAGTCCCACAAGTAGACCAAGCTATGCAACTGTCACATACATGTAGGAGGTGGTCTAGGTTGGTCCCATGCAAGTTCTCTGGTTGTTAGTTCAGACTCTGTGAGCTCCTATGAACCAGCTTAGTTGTTTCTCTGGGTTTTCTTGTGATGTCCTTGATTCCTCTGGCTTCTATAATCTTTCTTCCCTTTCTTCAGTAGGGTTCCCAGAGCTTGGGCCTAATGTTTGACTGGGGATCTCTGCATCTGTTACTGGATGAAGGCTCTCTGATGACGGTTGGGGTAACCACCAATCTGATCCCAGGAGATGGCCAGTTCAGGGTACCTATCCACTATTTCTAGGAGTCTTAGCTGGGGCCATTCTTGTATTTTCAGGGGAGTTTCCCTTGCATCAGGCTTCTACCTGACCCTGAAATGCTCCCCCTGCTTTCCAGCCATATCTTCCAGTGTTCTCCCACTCCATCTATCCCCAACCCGATCCCTCAAGTTCCCATCCCTACCTGTCCCCAGTTTACCCAGGAGATCTTTTCTATTTCCCTTTCCATGGGAGACACGTGCATCCCAACTTGGGCACTCTTTGTTACCCAGCCTTTCTGGGTCTGTGGACTGTAGCATGGCCAATCATTATCTTAGAGGTTTTCATGGTTGTTTGTGACTCAAGTTCTCAGTGTCTACATGTACTTCCGTTTCAATAGTGCGCATGGAACAGTGGGGGCCGAGGGCTCAGTGGCTTAGGTGCTCGCTGTACAAGTAGGAGGAAGTTTTGGGTCTCCAGTACTCTATAAATACTAGGTAGGCATGGGAAGCAGCCAGTAATTACAGCCCCAGAGGAGTCAGAGGAACCTCAGAGACACGTGGCTGCAAAGGAAGCCATGTTGTGGAGCTCTGGGTTTGATAAATAATCTGCCTCCATGAATAAGGTGGAAGAGGGATCAAGGATGATTTTCAACATCAACTTCATGTCTCCATACACATGTGTGCACAGACACTTGTGTGATCGTAGATATGCAAAAACAGGCATACATAATTATAACACACATACACACATGCACACACACACATACACACACAGGAAATGGCATGGCAGCATAATAAATAAAATGAATTCAAATAATCTTTAGTGAGTTGATAAAAAAATTAAAGTCAAGTCACACAATTGGATACTATACAGCAACACACATTGTCTTGAGATAAAAGATATGTATAAAAGCATGGGCAACTCTTAACAATTAAAAATGGCCTAAAAGAAGCAACCCTCAGGAAATGTAGACAGGTGTTCTTCAGAATATTCAAAGCAAGGTAAACATGAGCAATAAATAGCGCACACAAACAGACTCCTGCATCAACATGGGAGATAGGGTGACCACGGGGGAAAAATGTAGGGCTGCAGACAGAAGAAAATTTCAAATAGATGGAGGTGGATTACTCGGTAAATTTCCAGAAAGCTCAGAGGACTCCTTGTTTTAACAAAATCACCAATATGTGTAGCTCAAATACTTTTGTAGGCTTGCATAAGAAATTTAATATTTTTATCTTTATTGTACTCATTATAAAAAACTAATAAATGATGTCTAGGATCTCAAAAAGTAGTACTCTCATGATATATGCACACATGTGCAAGAGTATAAAACACATTTACACATGCATATTTTCTCTCACAGAAAAATATTTGTAAGATGCTTGTGAAATTTTTGCTTATGACTTAAAGCTAGAAGAGATAGCACATGTCTTCCTTGACAAGCAAACAGCTAAAAGAATCATTTGGATAAAACAGCAAAAATGTATACTTAGACATAAAATGCTGAGAACCATTAAATATGACTGTGAAACTCTCACATTTAACTATAATTGAAGCAAAATTAATTGCGTTTAGACAAATGCACTTTCAACTTTCTATAATTTTATTTCCGAGCCTTAAGTTTTCAGTTGAACTGGTAACTGCTAAATATTTAAAATAACATTTTTTTTTTGTATTGCATTTTCTAGTGTTGGAGACTGTATAAAATACAGACCTGTTTCAGAGCATAGTTCTCTTTGATTTAAGAACTCAGCCCACAGGAGTTAGTACAGTAAACAGTGTTCCTGGTGCCTGCCTTCTGTGTTTTCTGAACAAAGAAGCAGGAAGGTAAAGAGGGGAGTGTTATGGCTGGACTACATTGAACGGCTAAAACACAGGGAAGGAAAAAAGACAGTAAAAAATGTAGGGCATGGCCAGAGCCCACAGCACCCTTGCATGCAGTGGCAGGAACTCAATTGGCCAGAATGGCAGCCCAGGTATGAAAGAGACCTGCTGTCACCCAGCAGTTTCCGGTAGGGGCTGTCCCATGGAAGGCTGTGTAATCTATGCCAGAGCTCATACGAAACTTTGAACTTTGCTTTCCTGAATGGATCAAAGCATTAAAATCCTGACAGAGATAAAAAATAATAATGTGTTTGTAAGTTTGTCTTCTGGATTAGCAGCCATCAAAAAATGTCTCCCTGAGCAATTTAGTGGACTCTGGAAATTGTGAATGTGACTGAAGTACTGTGGCTTCTGAGTATATAGCTAATCCACATAATCATAGCCAAGAGATACATAGGATGGGTTAAAAAGGTTTAATGGAGACAAATAGAATAGACTAATACATCTAAAGTTTTTAATCTTATTTAATAAATACTCTGGTAGATACTTTCTTATTATTTTTGAGTAAGAGTCATCAGATTATTTCAATGGTTTTTGTATATGCAGCTCAAAAGTTTAATTTTGGGAGAATAGTCTTTCAGGAGAGAAGAGTGTAGGCACCCTGTCCCATGTGTACTCATGTCTAATGACATACCCATGAGTGCAGAAGGTATGACACACACACACACACACACACACACACACACACACACACACACAGCTTTACACTCTTTTTTTTTTTTTTGAGCTGAGAACCGAACCTAGGGCCTTGCACTTGCTAGGCAAGCACTCTACCACTGAGCTAAATCCCCAACCCCTACACTCTTTTTTATAAGATTAATTTTAGTTATTTTGTGTATTAATGAAATTCAAGAAAGCATTAAAAGTAATAAAAATACATTGCCCTAGGAAGCTTACATTTCAAAACTTAAAAAGTTCCTTTAATGAAATGACCATCGAATAAATCAGACACTATACATATATATTTTTTTCCATTTTAAATGTTAGAATGTTCTTCAGTTTCAACTCTTTTGTCACAATGAATCTGATGCAGAAAAACAATGTGTGATGAAATTTCAGATTCACATTAGCAGTATCTATAAAATTATTCTCCATGTGCCTTCTGCTCATTTTATGTATCACACACCTAATTATATGGTTACTTCTAAAGGTACAGTTCTTTAAAGGATTGTTCAGTCCTGTAGTTTTGCAGCCAAGTTAGTCTCTAATTTGTAAAGTCACTTTCCTTATTGTATCAATGATTTCTGCCCCAAACCAGATTTCTCGTTAAAGGTTGGTTCCCCCTTCCCTTTGGCAGTCAGAATAAATCCTCTAATCAAGCCCCAGGAAAGAAGCATAGTTCAAAGATGTCGTTGGGTCCCAAGGCCAGCCTGTGTGCCTTGCTAAAGTTCTCCAGCTAACATTCTGTCTGTGAAGAGCACTGTCAGGGTCGAACATTCCAATCATGAGTCAAACAAAGACATTAAAGGAGCACACCAGTATAAAAGGCTTTGGTATTGGCTTCAGTCTTCAGCATTAGCTTTCACTCCTCACATGGGCACCAGCTTGTGCTAGGTCCAGAATCACATGGATTTTTGAAGCATGCAATCTTTACCTTAGTGGCCTCTTTTCAATTTCCTCCAAATTGTGTCATTCTTCATCTGCTTCTCTTCTCCCTCCCATTTTTCTTTTTCTTTCTCTTCTTTTAAGTTAATGCAAATATAATACATGTGTCTGGTAACATGATTTTAATTGCTATATTGCAATAGGATTAATGTTTTCAGACTACCTTTCTGAAAATTAATATCATTTTTTGAGGCTGTAAAAAGACAAACTTTTTCCTAGGACCTCAGGAGAACAATATCAAACTGACTTGTATTGGCTTCCAAGACAAAATTCAACAGGGATGCATACTGCATATGACAAACACAGTATTTTGCTCCTGATAAGTATACAGGACTCCCAGGAGCCCATCCTGCAGGAAGAAAGGATAACAAGCCTAATTCCCATGATGCAATTGTGAGAAAAGAATTTTCCCATGATTTTAGCTTAGCATTTGAAGAAGAAAATTTCAATTTAATCTTAGAATGGAGAGCCTAGCCATTCTTCTCCTGTAAAACAACGGTGCCAGTACAAAGTACATTTGATTCCATAATGAGCACAATGAGATGTCTTGTTTGTTTTTATATGCCCAAATATAAACAAAAAAGATACTTTGCATTTTAACACATGCGAGTCTTTTGCTCCAGAGGGAGAGTTAATGCCTTTTTACAGAGAAGTATGGCCAGAGTTCATGGGTATATGATTCATTCTAATGTTCAACATCAATACATTGTTGTAATGAGCTTGACTATATAATTGGACAGATGAAATACTTCTGAAAAGGTAAAACATGAAGGCCACCTTTGTTGCTGTGCTTCTTGAAACTGAATATCAAACTGCTTTAGTAAATAGCCCACCCAGTACTTGGCCATCCCAGAATGACTTAAGGAAACATTTGACCCTTGCTGTCATGGTTTCTGATGTTAGGATCATCAATGAAAGTATTTCTTTGTAAATCAGCAGTCCATCTATTATCCATAGTATTTGGATGAGTCAAGTGGCTTGTTTACAGCATAGTTAATGTTTTATGGATCGTGCCTCCTGATTCACTTCAAGTACTTTATAATTATATTCCTTGAAAACAGATGCTTTTAATATTCAGCTTGAGTGTTTTATAAGCTATACAAATATTTTGTTTGTGGTATTTTCTAATGCTCACAGCCAAAATATGCTAGTCAATTTTTTTGAAGATCATTTCATAATCCAAGAACCCAGGGCAATTCAACTTCTAGAGGTTTTCTACCAAAATGGGATACTTAAACATCATAATAGGCTCAATTGCAAAGGACCAGATCTCACAGTTTAAAATTTTGAATGTACCATGATAAAACCTTGTAAAATAAAGACCAGAAAATATTGATGTGGTTCTTGTCCTGGATCCCCCTTCCTTCTCTTAGGGTGAAGAGTTTTCCTCAAGCCTTGTAAGGAAGAAGGACCAATTAAAACCACTCATTTTTGTACCACTAAAACCCACACAATGATCTGAAAAAATACCCCTAATTTGAAGCTGTTAATACAGCTGTAATTTTATTTCTTGAACATTGCCTCTTGTAGGGTACTGCCAATCTATGAAAACAAACCAGTAATAGCACCATTTGAAAACCACCCAGGGCCAATTGTCCTCTTTTCTTTTTTCTAAATAACCTATTAAAAGACTCCTAGCAGCTATAACAATAACTAAAGGACCAGCAGTGCCCATTATGCCTGGGTAGCAGTCGTGGTAGCCCAGCTCCAGTCCCAGAAATACTCCAAACCAATAGTCTAGCAATTTTCCACATCTACAGTATTTAATCCAAGAAATAGATTGGCTATTCTTTGTGTCTAAAGTGTATGGTGTTTTATATCTATGATTTTCAAGGTATAAAATTTTAAAGGCAATTTCTATCTAATTCCAAAATGCTTACAGTTTTAATATTTTACCTCCAGAGCATTTGTAGCCCTAACACAGGACTATGTCATTCACTGCATGAGTGTATGTTAAAGGTCAACAGACAGGGTATATACAATGCTTGGAAACACTTCCCAATAGCTTGAGTGCATATTGTCCCTTACTTGTGAGTAGCTATTGTAATACTTTTGAAAGCAATAATGCTGCTAATGTTGGAGTAATACAACAACTTTTATCCTTTCTTTCCTGGGACACTGTCCCTTACTTTCATTGGTATAGACTTGTAACAGGCTTTCTTTTGGGCCACCAACTATCTCCCAAATCATGACACAGAGACTTATTATTAGTTATGAATGTTCAGCCTTATCTTATACTTGCTTCTTATTAGCTCTTATAACTTAATCTGTTTCTTTTCATCTACATTTTATCTCAGGGTTTTTTGTTTGTTTGTTTGTTTACCTTTCTTTCATCTATATGTCCTTCTCCGTGTCTGTCCATCTGTCTGGCAGGTGCTGGCTGGCTGACCCCAGGCATCTCCCTCTTCTCCCTCATTCTCTCTCCATTCTTCCTCATGAGCCTAGATTTCTCCTCCAACTTATTCTCTCTGCCTGCTAGCCCCGTCTATCCCTCTACTACCTAGCTATTGACCATTCAATTTTTTATTAGACCAATCAGATGTCTTAGGCAAGCAAAGTAAACCAGCAACTCATCTTTATACTATTAAACAAATGCAGCATAAACAAATGTAACACATCTTTGCCTATTTAAAGGAGTATTTCATAACACAGACTTTTATATTCTGGTTATATTCTATAGCATGCCCCCTACAGTCATTCAGTTTAAAAAAAAAATGGTATGTGTCATATTTTTTGATGTAAGAATGATGATATTTGTTTCTTGGGTACTCTATAATACTTGACATAGTGCAAGACACATAGTAGATAATAAATGAATAAAAATGAGTCATATAAAAACGTAAGAACTGTTTTGCTTATAATTTTACTATTCATTTGGTTTGATAGATACTTCAATATTACTATTTGAATTTGTGGGTATTATGACAGAAAGTGTGTTGTTTGGAATGGGCCATGTATTATTCCAGTTAATCAAATATTCTGACTAATAAAGACTTTCTGTCAATATTGTCATAATGAGGCTGCTTTGTACAATTTATATGTGCTAATAAAAAAAGGAGAAAAGAATATTCAAAAACTCTGATTTAGGCATTTTATTACTTTCAGGTATTTAATTACAAAATAAAATGATCACACTTTTATTATTTAAATGGCTTATTCTCAATCTTGGATTAATACTTATTTAGAATTTTATACATGAGTGCTACTATATTTACATAATTCCTTCCTTGAAATGATATTTTGGAACTCTTTCTACTATAGCATGTGTTTTAATATTAAATCTAAATTACTTGAAGTTACATCTTAAGCATCTAAGAAATACTTCTTAGGTCTAGTAAAAACAAGGGAGCCTTTGCTGACTAAGATGTACAGTTTGCAGTGACTGGTTGGAAAGCTGCTAGTTTTATGAACTTAAAAAAAACTGCTGCTAAGTCATAGAAAAAGTCAAGAAGAATGTGGGTGTTTACTTGTTCTGCTGTATGAATCTATCCTTTAAAGAATTCTCAAGTTCAAGATTTAAAAACTGAGAAGCATTTTAATGATTTCTGGACTAAGTTGCTAGAACTTAGGAATTGCCTTGTTATCTACTGGAACAGTGGATCTTTATTTCTTCTCCTTTTTCCTTTTTACTCTTTCTTTTTTAGTTCCTCCCTGTTGCTTTCTATTTTGCACATGATATCATCCATTTGTAATCCCTGATTCATGCTTGAGAAGAGAGGCAAGGGGTGGGAGCATGTTATTTACTCAGGTTGGTTCTTGGGCCAGGCAGTAGTTATTCTTATCTCCAGCCATGAAAAGGCATCCGTGTGAATGTCTGCATTCCCACCAAGGCTGCTGCCGTCTAAAATAGCTCCTACTCTAGAGAAAAGTGGCACTGGATTTCCTACAAAGCTGTTCTGTCTCGTAGTCACACTCACACTGTCTTTAGCTTCCTGATGGACGAGGCAGGATCAAATTGACTTGAGAAGTTGTCCGACAGGGCTAGAAATTACCTTCAATGTCTTTTCCTGACCCTCCACCTTACTCCTAAGGGAACTCTTTGTGAATGAAATTATCCCAGGAACTACTATCCCTCAAAGTGGAAATAACAGGAGGAGAATTACCACACAGACGTACCCAGATATTATCTCTAACATTGGCAGGCTAAGTCAAGGCTTTCTGTCTTCAAAGCATAGAGGGTGGATGTGCAATCTCATTCTGTCAAAAATGCTGAAGATTTTCATACATCACTGTGTTTCAAAAACAAATCACATGCATCTAGTGCTACATTAAACCAGCACCCAGCACTGAGATGATTCTTACTGAGCTGCAGTATGTTTTTATCTCCTGAAATAAGAAACACATTGAAGTTGGTTACTGTGATCATCCTGAAAACAATGCTCTCTCACTTTGACGTAAAGTAAAAACACACATTTGTAATCAAGAAGTTGGCCTTTCCTTGGTAGTGACTGGAGAACCAACCCCTAGCGTTGACTTGCAGGCTGTCTAGAGTTGTGGAGGGCAGGCAATGCTCACTTCTGTAGGTCAGGCCTGGTCTCAGACAAGTATTTCCGAGGGACACAGGTTTCACTAATTCCTGCAAGGCTCCTCCTGGAGCTGAAAAGAGAAGTGTCATTTTTTTTTTTAAGTGTGGGTACTGTGTCCAGACGTATCCCACACTTATTTTTGGCTTTATCTCCTGTACTGCGAATGGGAAATTGCCAGTCGTGTTGACTCTTTCTCCGACCCCCATCAAATTTTATTTTTAAGTGAGGTATGTATAAAAAGTTTCATTGAGACATGCCAAGTCACAGCTCAGTGTTCCCCAATACTGCGCAAAATAAGTTGCCATAAAAATAGGACGAAAAACTCTGAAATTACCGATTTCTCTAGGTAAGCACCATGAAAGACATAAGGAAATTTACAGTACGTTTTAAAGGGTGGCACCCCCACCAGTCTAATAAATTTTGATAGCTTGGGGGTCACTTCCTAATAAGTGTAATTTCCTCTATTTTAATAAAGGTATTTTAACACCTGAATTGTATGCCAGGTATCATTGTCATTTTTTCCACTGACTGGCTCAAATAGACGCTGGTGGGGGCCAGACACTCTTCAAATACTGCTGGCTAATGCCAAACACAACTAACAGGCATATGGAAGAAGCCAGGGAAAGGAGGGACCTAATTATAGCCGAAGGCTCGAGGTCCACAAAGCCAGCAGAACCAGCTCCTGGGCTCCTGGAGTGAATAGGGGTCAGGAAGCTGCTCGACCACGGACCTCTCAATTGGCAGCCCTCCTTACCCACCCCACCAACACACAGTAATTTTTTTTTTTTCTTGCCTGCCAAATTCTTGTCCAACCCCAATTCAAATCTATTTATACTCGCCTTTCCTATTCCCAGGCTCAGATGTTAGCCCATACGGTGTGTTGACCGGCGCTAAATGTTAGGAGAGACCAGCGTGTGCCAGCTTACTTGGTGGCTAACAGCAGGGAGACAAAAGTATCTGGAGGGACCTTAATCTTCTAAGCAAAATCCTGATTTCAAAGAGGTTGCCGTGACAAGGTTCAACTTAAAAGCACCAAGTCTACTGAAACGGAAGAATCCAAGAGGTTAAGATTTGAAACTGGCTGCAGTCCTGCCACAGAAACGATGCGTGCCCAGCTGTGGGCTCAAACAGCAGCGGGGTGAGAGCCACCCGGGGAATGTTTGGAGTGCAGGGGTTCAAGGCCCACCTGCAGAGAGTCTGATTCAGGTGGACTGGGTCAAGCCCCAAATCTGCTTTTAGTGATCCCTGTGAGTGACTGCAATGCAGGTGGTCCAAGACCCCACTTTGAGATGGCTTCCCAGGTCTACACTGCTCTCCCCTGAAACACTGGGCCGTGTTTCAGAGTATGGGAATTAGGAAACTGATTTAAACACTTTTCGTGCTTTATTTCAGATTTATTTAAAGCTTTGGAACACTGAACTTTGTTGTAGGAGCTTTATTTAAAATTCTGAGGTAGAGTAACCTTTTCTGAGTTCAATTTTAACAAGGAATGCTATTTGAAGAGTGGGGTCCTCGGTTTGTGAGGTCTGAGCATAAAAAGAAAATAAAACCCTGCAAGTTGGACCTTCGTATGTAAAACTAGACCTCATTCTTTTTAAGAGGTGTGACCTTAGATCATTAAAATTTTTCTGAAGAGAAGAACTCTGGGATAGATAGCTTTCCTGATAAAATGGGCTGTGAAACTTGTAGGCGGCAGGCATCTAGGCTTTTCTGTCCTTCGTGTTGTCTTCAGGGAGTGCTTAAACAAAACAGAACGTTTAATGTTAAGTAGGTTGAATTCTCTATAAAACAGGGGGAGCAATTCCAGTATTTTATGCAGTCTTTTCCTCAGGATTTAGTTCTTAATTGAGGGGAAAAATACTGTATTTCCATTCTCGGGTAAGTGGAGGTGAGTAATTCTGGACTTCCTTGCCACAGAACAATTGACATGATTCATTTAAATAAAGATTAAAAATATATTATGATACAATCATACCAAATAGATTGAGATATCTACTCTAAAGTCATCGTTTTTTGTTTTTTTTGTTTTTTGTTTTTGTTTTGGTGGGGAGTGGGGGGGGGTGGTGGTGGTTGTGGTCTCTGGATAGCAATATGGACAAGTAAAACACCTAAAAAGGTTAATTCCTGGGTGGGGAAAGGGAAGATACTCAAGGATGTGACCAGGACAAACAATAAAGAGATATGGAAAACCGGGCGTTTGGCTTAACAGATAAACTTAACAAGTGCTCTTCAGCATCTGTGCTTGTGATAGGCTAGAGAAGATTAAGTCACATTGCTTTCTTCAGGGAAAATGAGCAGCAATATTACTGAAGGTATGGGAGCCCACAAGGGTTTCCTAGTGAGAGCTGAGCTTGCTTTACCCAGCAGGGCTGCATTAGGGGATGGCTTGACCACGTGCACGGTCACCAGGTGCCTGGGATGGTCTGCACTTGGCTGTGCCTGGGGGAGGTCTTTTGCTCCATCCCTTGGCATTCCTTTAAAAGCCCTTTAGCAGAGACAGAAGGGGCTGGTAGACAAGGATCCAGGCCCACCCAAGGCTATCCTGTGTTTCTAACTGTCTCTCTCCTCTATATTTCTATCTAAATCTGTTATCTCTCACTCCTCAAGAGTCCCAGGGGTAAATCAATGTAGGAGCTGGTTCCCCACATAAAGGTATAAATTCACAGGGTAGGAATTATCTTTTGTGATATGTGCAAAATCCAGATAGCCGGGCGGTGGTGGTGCATGCCTTTAATCCCAGCACTCAGGAGGCAGAGTCAGGCGGATCTCTATGAGTTCCAGGCCAGCCTGGGCTACCAAGTGAGTTCCAGGAAGAAGGTGTAAAGCTACACAGAGAAACCCTGTCTCAAAAAACAAAAAACAAAACAAAACAAACAAAACAGATAGCTCTTAGGTACTAAAACATCACAGGAAGAAGCTTCAGGTAGAAGCAACGTTCAAGTGCCTGGGACAGTCCATAGCTTTTGATTCAATGTAACACTGCAGCCTTACCCTTTAAATACTCAGATTTCCAAACAATGGGACGTACTTGTCTACCAGTTCATACATTACTTTGATGGCATTTGTTCAGAGAACAGTTGTGCACCTCATTGATGAGAGCTGTTAGAGCAGTAGTTCTCAACCTTCCTAATGCTGAGACCCTTTGCTACGGTTCTTCATGTAGTGGCGACCCTCAACCATAATATGGCTTTGTTGATACTTTGTCTCTGTAATTTTGCTACTGTTACGAAGCATAATGCAAATATCTGATACGCATGATTTCTGATATGTGACCCCAAGGTTGAGAATAACAGATGGGGCAATAGCACACTTACCAGCAGTATAAATAGTGGAACTTTTCTTAACATACCATTGACTAGGGACCACTGAAAACAATGTCACTTGCAGGCCTGTGAGCTTTTGCTTCATTACTTGTGTATAACTTAGAAGAACAATGTTGCTTTGCATTTTTATGGGACATAGGTTGATGATTCAATCTATACACACAGGAAGGAGAAATAAAAATAAATGATCCCACCCTACATTGCTAAGTAGTCTTAAAGAAAAATATTAAAGAAACCCTACTAAGATGAAAAAGCCTTTTACATTAGATTGTAATACCCCCAAACAAGCCCCTTTTATCTAATATAAATACATGCCGTGACAATACAAATATTTGTCCATTTACCACCAGTTTATAAATATCAGTAAGCTTTTCATTTTGTTTAAGAAATGTTTAAAGCCAATAGTTTCTAGTTAGGGCTATGATGCAGCTTGTGGCACCCGTATTACATGGATGAAGTGTGCTCACAGTAATGACCCCAACTTACTCTACCAGAGTTCTTCTGTGGCCATCTCAGACATATAAAATATTTAAAGACTGCCCCCTTTCTCCCTCCATTTACTATGTATTATAAGATAGTTGGATACACTACTAAAAGCATATCTCTGAGCCTTCATAAAGAGTTCTGGAAAGAAAGCAAAAGACATTTAAAGCATCAAAGAGGCTGATGAATAGGGATGCCAGGATATTCAAATACATTTAGAGACAGTATTGTCAAGCTTGTTTTCTGAGCCATGATACTAAAGATAGTAGGAGCCAGCAAAGAAAAGAACTCTGTAGAAATGCAAATCTCTTGAATGTTGAATCTATTAATCCACCGCACACTTTCTTCTGAATCATACTTACTCAGATGTACAGGCAACAAAAGTATTTAGAATATTTGCATAATTTCAAACACCCAGTTCATAAATTATTTATTGGTCATGGTCAAATGAATGTTAGCTATTTCATAATTATCTTTTGTGTAAAAGGTTGCATGGCTTACAAAAAAATATTTCAATGGCAATTGAATATCTATAGCTTTCTCAAACAGTACAAAAATAAATGATACTTAATTATGCAGCACTCATGTACATTTTCTCATGTTCAAAAATTCTGAGAAAAATTACACTTAATTTGTAGGTTTACTTTAAATGAGCACCAGGTATTTACAGTAAGAAAAAGAATGCATGAACTACTTTCAAGATTGAACCAAAAGACTGAGAAATAAGGGGATAGTCTGTGATCTAAATCAAACAACCAGGCCCTTACCTGCCCTAGGAGTTGGAGTTATAAAATCACAAAGCCCTAGAACCAGAAATGGTTTCAACAGCCACTAGGTCAGCATCTCATTGTCATAGTTAAGAGAACCATGACAAAGAATGCCAATGCCATTTCCAAGGCTGACAGACAGACTACATTATGGTCCTTGAGCTGCTGATTCAGTACATCTTTCCCAATACAACATTGTATGTACCATTTGAACAGTGACATTCCTTTTAATTGTAACAAAATGTTAGAGCCATTTTGAAGCCAGTGTGTCTATGGTCGATCTACTAGAATAACTCCAAATAAGGAGAATACATAAAGAATAGGTGACATAAATGTTCCTCAGAACATTCTTTAATCCAAAGGACATTAATGTGAAGATGGGTTCTAGCTCTACAAGTTTGATTCACAAAAAGACCATGGCTCAAAAAGAAATCTAAATGAGTTCTTTTGAAATTTTATTTTAATTACTTAATCTTATGTTGCTGCAAGTTGAACTCTTAGATTTTCACAGATATAATTGGGTGCTGTGGATATAGCTCTGTGTAAATAAAATGCTAATTGGCCAGTAGCCAGACAGGAAGTATAGGCGGGACAAGCAGAAAAGAGAATGCTGGGAGTGGAAGACTGAGACAGAGAGACCAGCCAGCCGCTGCCATGACAAGCGAGATGTAAGGTACCGGTAAGCCACGAACCACGTGACAAAGTACAGATTAATAGAAATGGGCTGAATATAAGAGTAAGAGCTCGACAATGGTAGGCCTGAGCTAATGGCCAAGCAGTTTAAGTAATATAAGCGTCCATGTGTTTATTTTATAAGTGGGTTGTCAGACCGACAGGGCTTGATAGGGGCTAGAGAGAAGGTCTCCAACTACAACTGAGAGTGCTAATTTTTATTGCTGCATACAGGTTTGGAGATCTTTAGAAAGATAATGTGAAGATGTGATATTTTGTGTTTAGAGAAGAAATCATATACTCTCACTTATCCAGGAAACATCAAACCTAAGTTCTGTATCATGCTAAGTGTGTACATTAATGAGCCAGGACTGCTATGACCTTAGACTTAGAGTCCTAAACAATTCTTTCACAGTTCTAAAGGTAAGACATCCAATATCAGGGATAGAGAGATGGCTCAGGGGCTAAAAGTGCATGTCTCACAGAAGACCCAGTTTGGTACCCAGAATCCATATTAGGTAGTTCAGAATCACCTGTAACTCCAGTTCCAGGGAATCTTGCACCCTCTGGCCACCACAGACACCTGCATGAACATTTCACGTGAACTAATGCAAGCACATGTACATACATACATGAATCAGTCAATCAAGAAATCTTTCAAAAAGAGACATCCAAGGTCAAGGTAAGGCTTTGGTCTCTGGTGAAGCCTTTTCTTGTGGGTTTCAGGCAGTAGCCTTCTTTCCTCATGTCCTTTTCCTTTCTGTTAGGGAACAGAGAAAGGAGTCTCTGGCATCTCCTTGTCTTCATGAGACCTCCGTTACTATTTCCTCAATCATCTCTTTCTGTCCATACTTATAAATATATAAAAAGAGTTTTAACTTCTAATCTTTGGCATAATTTATCCTTTAGAGAAACAGAAATTGTGATTTGGCTGAGTTTTGTGTTGTTACCTTGCTTAGAAATAGCAGCCACACATATTTTAACAACATAACAATAACAACCATGTGCTTGTCCCTCTAGGAATGTTGGTACCCTTGGACAGAAGTGCTTCACCCAATGCCTTTAGGTGCAGGTCAGGACTAGAGTGAGCTAACGGAGGTAACATTGGGACCAAGTCCAAAGGAAACTATTCTCAGAGTTGACAAGTACAATGCCAGGATTTGCATCATCCCAAGAGCCACAGCTTCCCTAAATCTCATGCCCTGAACTCTTTACTGTGGCAGCCTAGTTCAGGGAACTAGGCATGAATCTCCAGATAAAGAGGTAGTGGATTCTTAAAAACTTTAGAATTATTTTAAAAAAAACCTACTAAATAGATGAGTGGAAATACAAGATGCTGGTTATCTCTTAGACTGGAAATATGACCCATAGATTTATAAGTTCTTCACATTTGGGCGCCATTATGAAGGCAGCTGGGAAACTTGGGAGGTGGTTTCAGACTGTGGAAATAAGCAAATATAGGATGGCCTTTGGAGGCTGGGCCTGCTTTTGAATTTAGTATATATATTTCTGTTGGCTTCTTCATTGATACCATGTGAGCCTCTGCTCCATGCTCCTATCTGCATGGAGAGAGTAACTAACATTTGCTGTGCCAACACTGTCAAGATGGACAACAGTTGTTTAAGATTATGAGCCAAAACAGGCTCATCTTCCCTTGAGTTACTCCTGCAAGTTATTTCATCTCAGTCACAGAAAAAGTAATTAACACAGTGCCCTTACTTCTTAGACCATAGTATTACCATCTTTTAGGGGTTCTACAGCCATGAAGAGACACCATGACCATCAGACTCTTATAAAGGAACATATTTAGTTGGGAGTGACTTACAGTTCAGAGGTTTAGTCCACTACTGTCATGGTTGCAAGCATGGCGCCACTCAGGCAGACATGGTGCTGGAGAGGAACTGGGACTTCTACATCTAGATTGGCAGGCAGCAGAAAGAGGAAGCCACTGGCCTAGCTTGAATTTCTGAAACCTCAAAGCCCAACTCCAGTGACACACTTCCTCAGACAAGACCACAACTACTCCAACAAGGCCGAAATTCCTAATCCTTTCAAATATTGCCATTCCCTGTGAGCCTATGGAGGACATTTTCATTCAGACCACCACAAATGCTGTCACTACCACCCACACCAAATCGGTCAAACTAAGATGAAGGTCAGCACAGGAATATAAAGATACTAGACACAGCACCAGACCCAAGACTGCTGAGGTGAAAGAGCATAATTCTTCTGTGGAGCTGCTGCTTTAATCATCTAGTTGTAGAATAACATCTAGAATAATAGTCATTCAGAAACACAGGGAATTAAAAAACAGTTGAAAATCATTATTTCTTGAATTCTGATGATTATTGGGCTCCTTTGGTTACTTCTTTTGTTCTATAGGCTATAGTTCCAGTTATTTTTATGCCAGTATTCAATTAAGAGCTCCCTAAGGCTTGAGGACCTAAGATGATCTCTAGTCTTCAGGCCCCCCAATATACCATTGTCATAGTTTATCTGTTAACTCTAAATTTTTAGGTAGAATTCCAAGAAGACACACCCAGAAAGTTTGTGGCTAATATCAGAGTCCAGGAGCATAAATTAATTGACTGAATTAGAAAAATGTCAATAGAACATACATTCCTCAGTCTTTAACAATCCATAGCTCTTCTGCTTGTAAAGCATACAATTTAGCCAGATTACTTTGGCTTAATTACATTTTGGTATCACATGTAATTTTATCATAAAGACAAAAGGGTAAAGAGAACATAACATAGTTCCTTTTAGTCCTTATATGAGACATTATTCCACTAATTATGTTCTCATTGTTTAATTACTTCCCAAATGGCCCCACCCCTTAAAAACGTCATAATGGAGATTAAGTTACAAAATGAATTTTAGAGCAAATGCAAACACTGAAACCACAAAACATTTACAAAACTCATTTAAGTGAAATATAAGTACAAATAAGTATTTTTGGATATATATCTTTTGTCTATCTTAATTGTTCCTTGACCCTTGTTTCTTGGGCACCAAATGTTTATAAACTGAAAGTTGAAGATTTTTACACAAAGGGACAGAAAAATAACAACAGAAGTTCTCATTCATAAAAGGTTGAAACACATAACATTGTTAGAGTAATTGCATAACCATGTTGGGACATGAATTTAGCTTTTGTGTTCTTGCTTTAGGGACTTGTACTAAAATTCAGTTCTGCATCTCAGGCATGCTTCTCTCCACTTCACATAGTTGCAGGCTCTTGATTCTTAGCCCCACCCTCTCAGCTCTTGACTTTTCTCTCTGATTCATTCTTCATTTCCTGTAAGAAATGACATAGATCTTCCTTAGAATAAATCGTCCTCAGAAGAACCAGCAGCATCTTTTAAGTTTAACTGTTTCTGTCTCTAGCCGATTGAATTTCTTTAAACAACTTACAAGTTTTCTATATATCAAACTATAACTTACTTAGATAAATAAAAGCCAGGCTCTAAAGCTGGCTAATGCCTAGTTTATCTGTTCCTGAGGCTGCCTGTCATTCTCTTGAACTTAGAAAGTCTTTTGAAGTTTTAGCAAAAGAATATGGTAATATTCTTTAATTTGATATTGATTTCAATGGAATATTTTATGGTGGCATTCTTGGATTTTACCTCTTCCCTAGAGAAGCTGAAATATGTGTTTTTATTTCCCCATCCTTAAAGTCCTGGGTTAGAAATAGGCACTCTAAATTCTGCTTAGAAATCAGCACATTCTATCTTTAGTTCATCTCTTTTGGGTGATACCTTATCCTAAGAGGCTAAGAAGAATCAATTGATGTGTTCAATATTCTGCATGGAAATATCCACAAATTTCTTAAGCATATTCTCCAGCTTCAAAGTTATACAGCAACATTCTCACTTGCTTTTCCATCATTTGGTGTTAGCGTTTCTACAGCCTTCAACAATCGTATCTTTTTAATTACGTTCTAAGTCTCTACTAGACAACTTGTTCAACGTCCTTCAGACCTCTACTTACTTCCTCTTGTCAAGGTCAATTTCTTGTATCTTATATTTTTGCTACCTTATTTCTGGCACCAGCTTCTAAAACAGCTCTATACTCATGCAAAATAAACTGTTAACTTAGTATTAATAATGTGGTATTAGATGGTGTAATTCTATAGGCATCAACTTTGTTCCATTTGATGGAGCTAAGGTCGCAGAAACATTTGTATCAGTCAGGAACTCATATAGTGAGGGAAAAATTGAAAATGATTTCTCTTCCTCTAGGGTTTTTCATTTAGTAATTTAGCTTAAGTTTCCATGGGGCCAGGCGGTGGTGGGTGGTGGTTCACACCTTTAATCCCAGGACTTGGGAGGCAGAGGCAGGTGGATCTCAGTGAGTTTGAGGCCAGCCTGGGCTACAGGAAAGGCATAAAACTACACAGAGGAAACCCTGTCTCGAAAAACAAACAAACAAAAAGTTTCTATGGGATTCTTTCTATTTGGTTGCCATTAATGTGTGTGTGTGTGTGTGTGTGTGTGTGTGTGTGTGTAGGGGTAATTTTAATAGAGTTTTAATGTGGAAATGTTTATCAAGATTTTTATTCATGTCATGGTTATTAAACCTGCATCAGCCAAGTATTTTGAGAACCATTGCACAAGAGTTCTGGACATGCAAGGGCACAATTTGTTAGACAGTTTCACTGTAATGGTATATTATAGGTATAGTGAGGGAAATGTATGAATATTTTCCAGTCAGTGATCTTATGGAACTGCAATTTACAGATTAGTTTTTCTCAATTCTTTCTGCTTTGTTTTGACCATTTTAACTGGAACTGAGGCTGGGACTCTTGTTTTTGATAATCACAAACCATCAGTCTGCCCTAGTGATGACATGTCTTGTCTAACCATCTCTTTACCTTCCCTATAGAAATTTAGTCATGACTATCATTGCTATCAATGACTGTCAAGACCATTGGTGCAAAGGGAAACAAACAAGAGACAATGCCTGTCATTAATGTGTACTCAAGGCAAAGATGTGATTATTTTGAGTTAAAACAACAAAGTACAACAAATCTTGTAAAAGAACATCTGTTTTATAATAATTTGATCTTATTACCTTGGATGTTTTTGGTACCACTCATCACAATCTGTTACCCACCTATGAGACCACAGTTGCAGCTGCTTTCCTTGTGAGTTCAGAAGGATGGAGAACTCCCCTTGGAGTGGCAGTTTTCCATCTCCAGTGCCCCTTCCAGCCATGTATCTTTCAACTTGGATCATTTCAGCTTTCCCAGCCATGATGGTGTTTCGGCTACAAACTATAGGGAGTGTTTGTCCTTGGAGAAGCCATGATGTGATGGGATGTAAGAACATCTAGTCCCTCCACGGTAAAAGACAAACAAGTGTAAGAACACATTTAAAGGCCACATGCAGATGCACTCATATAAGACATGAGAGCCGCCAAAATTCTCATCAACTTATTAAAAGCACGAAATAAAATAGTGGCTTTGAGAAAGGAAAGGAGATTTAAGCTGCTGTCTGATTGACTATGAGAGATGAGGAAAAGGGAGATATTTATTACTTTTGTTTTCCCTGTTAATTAATTTGCTTACTAGTAATCCATTCTTAAACTACTGGTGACTCTAGAATTGTAGGTAAAATATGGGTAATTCTGAAAAGATATTCAGATACAACCCAGATTTAAATTTTAATTGTCACAATGAACCTACTTAAAAGATCAAATTCCTTCCAGGAGTATCCAGGAGTATGATAGTATGTGGTAGCTAAATATTTTCCCTATGATGTTTTCAAATACATATAAAGATGTAGTCTACTTTAAAGCATTTGCTTTTTCTGATACTATATTAAGGCAAAGAGCCCTGAGATTAAAATACTGTCTCTCTGTGGTCTGATTACTATTGTAATCTGCTTCCAGCATCAGTCATTTCAGAATCTGTGAATAAAAAGATTTGTGGAATAAATAATATTTTCACTTCTTTTCATATGTATATGTTGGAACATGTCTGTGGTGTGCATTCACACCTGTGCATGGATTCCTGTGAAAGCAGAAGGAGTGCGATCCCCTGGACCTGGAGTTAAAAGAACCTGTGAGCCACTCGACATGGGTGCTGGGAACTGAGCTGTGAGCCACTCGACATGGGAGCTGGGCACTGAGCTGTGAGCCACTCGACATGGGAGCTGGGCACTGAGCTGTGAGCCACTCGACATGGGAGCTGGGCACTGAACTCTGGCCCTCTTGCTGTGAGAAGCAGCAACCTTTTCACTGCTGGAGCATCTCTTTAGGCAAAGAGCAAAAAATTAACTTTGACCAATGTATTTCAAAATCAATGACAAAAAGTCCAAGTGTCCTAGAATACTTTGCTCAATCTTAGGAGCCACATTTTGTTTTAATTAGTATTTTCTCCCTGTAGACAGTTGTTGGAACACAGACATCCTATCCTTTCCCTTAAAGCATGAGCCATATCAAAATTTCATCAAGTAAGCAAAAGGTAAAATGTTATCATACTTCTCAACTTTCCTGTCAATATTTCACACTTGTATGGAAAATAGCTGGATAGCATGTAAACTGCAACCTCTAATTTTGAATTATCAATGAGATTCCACTGCAACCTATAGCCTATATTCCATGTAGCCTATATTGGCAGGAAGCCTGACAGCAAAATGCATGTTTAAAATACCAAGTAGATGGAGAAATGCTATATTATTGGGCACAAATGTTATCATGTACCTGTGCAGAGAAAATACACTTTTCCTCTTGGTTTAATTTTAAATTTGAGATGTGATCTACTCTTAGTGTAGATGATCCATTGGTAACTTATCTGTGGTTTTATCCCAGTAAGTTCTAATGAATTCCATAGGCTGAAAGAGTAATACATAAATCATGAGGGTATGGGAACTACATATTTGTATATTCATTACTTTTTCTACCAATGGTGCATATTTAAGTACTGATACATGTTTATCTACTTTACCTACTAATGGTTCTAACACTGTAGGAACATATGGGGGTCATTCTAAGAGGGTATTTGGAGTCTTTCAGTACCTAAATTTCTTGAGTCCCAATAAATTCATTTGAAAAACTGAACCCATTCTTGAAGTATGAAAATATTCAAGGAAGTAGGAAAAGTTAATTATGTTAACCAAACACATTCTAAAAATATTTGAGTGCTATCTGTATTTAGTATCTGAGATAATCTATAAAATTTTCCTAAGAAAGTCTGCAGATTCCAGTTTGTTTCATTAGGGTAAAGCCAATTTGGAAACATTCGAGATTTGTAACAGAGAAAACCAGTGCCATTTAATAACTGAAAAAAATGCAGGTGGTTGAGAATTTAGTCTGTCTTTTCATGAATGACTGAAGAGATTTCACTATAAATACAGAGTGAGATTGTGGTGGCCATTAAAGTTTTATGAGACTGATTATTTTAAACAACTTGGAACAATAAAGTCACACCCACGAGGCTTTGAGCACCATGTAAGGCTTTCTGCAACACTACTTCATCAGAAGGGACTAGAATTCTTTTAAAATGCCCACCAGTTGTTATATTTTTCATTAATAATTCAATTAAAGGAAGTCTAAGAGCATCTATTATGTTGAGCAAAGGTATAATAAGAGTTCTAGAGATTCAGTCATTATGTACAAAGCACTCCAGTGACTAGACGTGACTCGAACATGTTCACATGTCTGGAAGAGCAGTACTACAGAAACACAGCAAGACGCCGTTTTGACATGCTTTCTTGTCTGAGGGAGAAAGAATGCTGTAACAATGTGTTTCATACGAAATGGCATAAGCTGAAACTTTATTGTCTTTTTTTCTATCTCCCCATCATTTCCCCTTCATTCTTTTCATTTTCCCATCTGTATCACAGCAACAGTAAAAGCAGCAGCTATTTATACTGTCTCTGTGCCCTGACTTTAGGAAAGGAAGGGGACAATTCATGGTTTTGTTGTTGCTAAGGGAAAAGTTATTTAATTCAGCATTGGGGAAGGAGATCATCATAAAAATAAAATCCTGTGAGACACAAAATAGTCATTTTCTTTTTAAGTCCCTATGATTTTAGAATTCAAATCTGCATTTGTTTGAGTTTGTTCATAGACGCATACAGACATTTGCAATCTGTGTGCCAGGACTTGGTCCTAAGAGACCTCTATTCTCTTATTGACAGAATCTTCATGTATGTTGTTAATACTCACTGTATTAGCAGGAGGCTCTCTGGCTTGTCTCGTGTGTGTGTGTGTGTGTGTGTGTGTGTGTGTGTGTGTGTGTGTGTTGGTGCATGTGTGTGTGTGTGTGTGTGTGTGTGTGTGTGTGTCGGTGTATGTGCATATGCACACACATGTCTGTGTCCATGTAGCTTATATTTCACTATGCTTTTTTTCCAGGGCACCAGCAGAGATCTGTGGGTTGGTACTAGTGTGAAAAATGCTCAGAATGAATGAATATGGTCAATCATAAAAAGATGATTTATTTAGTAATGTTTAAGAGGATAGCATATTTTTATGAGCAAAATAATCTTTTACTGCTATGTTGGGTCTGTCTATATGAATCTGGAATTTGAACTTACTTTATTTCATTGAGTTTTCCTCTTTTTCAGTTAAGCATTGACTGACGTTTTGCAATGAGCCACATTCAGTTCTAAGCCTGTCCCTTTAAATGGCATCATACATACCTATGCTATGGTTTCTGCACCAAAGAGTTTCTTTTTTCTGCTAACCTCTTGAGGTCACAGCGGTGGTTTGAAGTCTAAGAAGCAATTCTCTTCAAAGAGTAACTCACAGCAGGATGTGTGCAATAAGGGTGTTCGTGATTCCAGTATTCACATATATTTTACTTTGCCTTTTAGAAAATTTGGTTCTGATGCTACTACAAAGGCAACATCCTTAAAACACGTCATTCTCTATGTCTCCCTGTAGCGAAGCCTTAGATAATGACATTGGAGATGTACTGCTAGAATTTTCTCCACACAAATACCATTTAAAACTACCCAGTGGAGCCCTTGATCTGTCATGTGCTCTTGACTCTGGAGTCCCTCCCATTCACCCCTGAGAAGGGCTCAGGGTCATCTTCTGGAGAAAGGTGGAAGACTGTGACCATCCAGCCAGGCATCCCATCCATGTAAGCATTTATTCTGACTGTGGGTAGAATGTGAGAGAAGTTGAGTCTCAAAGCACAGAGTTGAGAATAGAGACGCTGGAATCCTGCTTGTGCCGATTACCAGCATCCTGAATTTGGGCCACTTCCATAAGAGCTTTGTGCCTCAGTTTTTGCATCTGCTATGGAGTCATAGGATCTTCTGTGAGAAAGAAATGCATTCATCATTATAATAATCCATGTCTGGTATACCTAGTGCTACATATGTAAATTGTCATCTGAAAAAAATATATAATAGAGCTGTACCTATATCTTTACTAGGGTTTCCTAGATAATAAGAGGGTTTTATTTCAAAATCTAGGTAATAGATTCTTAGAAAGCTATAATCATCATTTATGCAGCTTAAAAAGGGTAAATAGAATTATTTTTATTAACATTACATTTACTAATTTTCTACAGTTGATCATACTTTAAAATTTTTCAAACATTAATAATTTAACTAAAATTAATTAACAAACATATACTGCATTTATTATATATAGGACAACTGATATTTTATAGGAGTCTTACCAAATTGAGATAGAAATTATTGCTGTGGCAAAATATGCACATACAATATTATTGGATTTATGTCCAGTTTCAATGGAGGAAATACATTCCCAGTAACATAATGTCAGCCAAAAACCTATAGTGAGAGAATTCATGGACCCAAGGCCTGAACTAACTACCATCACTTTGCTAAATTCCCTGTAAATTCATAGCTCTATACCCTTGATGATTGCAAATCTCAGATTTCTTCTGAGAAATCAGTTCTTTGTGCAGCAGATGATAGTTACCCTAGAAACCTACAACTGACCAAAGCGCAGAGAATTAGTGACTGTGAAGTGGGAGCATTCACTACCTTACCAGCTGTAAGAGATCTCTTGGCAAATAGCATTTGAGATAGCCAATGGAACTAAGTACAAGTTGCAATGAGACAGACAGAGAAGGGACTGCTGGCCACATAAAGGCAATTTAAATGGTGAGTAGAAATCTGGAATGTATAGTTAAAGCATCTGTTCCATTTGGTGGAGTTAAGAATGTTTAATAAGTAATATGCTTAAAGAAGTAGTTTTGTTTGGTCTTTCTTTCACTATTGCGCAGATGTTAATTCCCCCTTCTCTCTCTCTCTCTCTCTCTCTCTCTCTCTCTCTCTCTCTCTCTCTCTCTCTGTGTGTGTGTGTGTGTGTGCGTGTGCGTGTGTGTGTATGTGTGTTATCCATGTGGTAGCTAAAGCCCAGCCTCAGATGTTATTCTAAGAACATAAGAACATCACTCCCTCCTGGGAGACAGAGTCTTTCACTTCAGACTAGACTGGCTGGTTGATGAACTCCAGGCATCAGCCCTGTCTTCAAGTCCCCAGTGCTAAAATTTAAGTGCACATACTCCAAATTCAAGTCCTAATACTTACAATAAAGTACTTTACTGACTGACCAGTGTCCCCAGCCCAACCTAGATGTTATGCCATTAAAACAATCAAATGCACTGGACTAATGGAGTGTGTTATGGGAGGGTAGAATAAAGGATGGAATATAGGAAGGGAAAACTAACACTAAAGACCTTTGAAAATACTGTATGGAAACCACTATTTTAGAAGCTTCCTAAACTATTTACATAAACATTTATGAAAGGATTTTAAGTAGAATTATTGCATAACATGGAACAATGTTTCTCTCAGACACTACAGTTATCAAATCAAACAGCTGAATGCAATGGAAGGTATAGCCATGAAAATTATTTATTTCCAAATATCTACTGTGAGGAGCCATGATCAAAGATATAGGACAAAGATTGTTCTCAGATAACTGTCTCATCCAGTGTCAAAAAAGCGCCCAAGAAACATCAAGAGATACCAGGCAAGATTGAAGAGGAATAATGGGATCCAGTAGTCTTTTCTTGAAATAGGTTGTTTATCCCTGGTCATCTGGTTGGCTATATCTCCTACAGCCTCTGTGGATTCCTGTATTCTCTTGGAACTCATGGTATTGTCTGGAATTTGACATTTGTCTCATCTCTACCTTGTATTCCTTGTGTGTGCCTTATCATTCCTAGACATCATGAACAACACAGCTGCCTCAAAATTTAGATTGAGTTTATAATGCTCAAATTGTCCAAATAAACCCACAGCTGGGCCTGCTCATCTGGACAAAGGGAGGTTTTCTACAAATCCTTGGTCATTCTTTTACTTGCTCTTGAACAGTTTCCTATGATTTCTTAGGGAAACAATTCCAGCATCACAGGGAAAATGAGTGAAAGGAAAAACCTAGAGCAAGATCAACATACTAGGAGCTTGTCGAAGAAACACAGCATGTCCATGACCTGAGACTCAGGCCCAGGTAGGTCAACAAATGACAAGTGTGATGGGAAGGAGAGAAGAGATGGCAGGAATGCTGAAGATGAATGAAAGGTCACCACCATTCAGAATCTGATTCTGCAGAAAAAGAAGAATAAAATAAAGTTTGAAATGAAGTAATGGGGGGGGGGGGTTTTACATTGACTGAATACAGAAAATAGAACATAGTTGAACTTTTAGAATGAAAATATTCTTCAGTCTTGAACATTATATCATACTCTTGAGGTATCTGCTTAAAAACCAGAAGAATGTCACTATTGGAGACTTCGAAATATGGATCAAAATTTCAGAGGAAAGTCAGTCTAGAAGCATACATTGAGTCATTTGAGGTACTGTTCCATATTGAAATACACTGAAGTTGATAAGAATATGAGTTTGCCAAGTAAAGGGTTCTTTAATAAATTCTGTAAATTTAGGAAATAGTAAGAAGGAAGAGAGAAAAGGAAGCATGATAGAGGGACTAAGAGAACACGAAAGTTTAGAAGAGGACCGCAAAGACCCCTCATTCAGTCATGATAGTACCTTTGCTGGCTGACTCTGTTCTCTCTACTTTGTGAGGTGATGCAAACCTTTATTACTGATGAGACTGGGCCATACTTAGCTCTGCTTGAATTGTGTAGTTTTCCATTACCTTTAATTGCAGGGCCTGGTAATACTAAGAGGCACTGCAGGATTCCATGCATTGTGAGCACACTACCCCTTATTTCTTTTATGGAGCAGAAACTTGGTTTCTTCTCAGCATCCAGGGTCAATGCTCCCTTCAGCACAGTAAGTCTCTTTGTCTGTTGATTCTGAGACACGAGAAGCCCAAAGTCCCTGGGGAACAATCTCAACTTTATTTCAAAAGCATTACTATTGTGTCTTGTGGTGGAAGCATTGTTCCTTTGGGTAAAGGAGCTCTGGTCCCCAAAACCCTAAAATCACAAGCAGTGTCAGTGAGAAGTTTGATAGTGAGTAGGGTCTTACTTCCATTTCTTGATTCTGGATTAGTAGGTACTAGAGAACATCATTTTAGCCCTGAAAGAAATGACCAACTATAGCTGGTATAGTAACTGATTCACCAAAAAGACCAGACTACTGTTTTATCATGTCAGATGATTCAAGATGGTAGAGCACACAGTAATCCAGTGACTTCAGCAAATTGCAGCCCATTGTTACACTCCTTGATCAGAGAAGCTATAGCATGAGGAATACAGTGATTGGATAGACATTCTGTAAGCCAAAGGGGATAGTTATTGAAGGAGCATTTCTTGCACGGAATCCTCCAAACCTGTGCCCACAGTAATAACAAAAGTCTGCCCCTCTATAATGGAAATGATCCAGTGTACTCAGCCTGAGGCATGCTATTAGATAGTCATGCCAAGAAGTAGATCCATCTAGTGAACTCTTCTTCCCATGGTATGTTCAGACATTTACAAAATGGAGATGTGGTACATTGTCTTAGATTTAATTTTAGAAGCCATGTTTTCAATCCATATTATTTTCAGAGTAACTATCCACTCTGTAATCTTAATTTACACATTGACCGAAACATCAATTCTTTTATTCATTTAGACTGCATAGTGTTCTCCACCGTCAGTGATTCTGAAAAAAATTGCATATAATTGTTGAGAAAAAAAAAAACCAAGCATCCAGGTTCTACTGATTTACTTTGTTATGCCCTACTTGATATAGCAGTAGAGTTCCAAACACTTATTTTGAGCTGAAATTTCACTGTATGCATATTTGAATACTGGCATTTATAGAACATTTTAATATAGATTTACATAAAATATCCACATGATATAAAAACTCAGGTGGACTCCAGCCATGGCAGTAGGTCCTGCTAATGCTCTCAGTTTCATAGTCGTTTCCATGTCATTTTGTGTATCTGTGTCCAGTAGAGGTTTGTTTGTATAAAGTATGCAAGGCAGGTAACTTTGGAAACTTAAAATGTAACAGGGATCTGGTGGTGTTTGATGTTTTGATCACTCATAGCTTTTAGCTACATGGCTTGGAAAAGAGAGATACAAATATAATATTCCTTTTCCCCTTATTTTTGTGATTATAATATAATTGCATTATCATTTCTTCCTTTCCTTTCCTCTTTTCAAACCTTCCCATATACCCCTCCTTACTCTCTTTCAAATTCATGGCTTCTTTTTTTCATTAACTGTTGTTGCATGCATATACATATACATTCTTAAATATAACCTGTTCAGAATGAATAATGTTAATCATATGCATGTTTTTGTGTTTGAAAATCACTCAATGTAATTAAAAATCCTTTAAAAGTCTTTTGACGTCTTTTCTTCTGTTTGATAGAGCAATACAATTAGTCTACAAATTAAGTGGGCCATAAAGGAGTGTAGGTAAAACACTGTGTTTTTTTATTTATTTATAAAAGAAAAAGTTAAAATACGCAGAATTCTTCTAAATAAATGCATATGCATGACACACCTTTTCCTCCCCACTGCTGAGCATCATGGATAAAGCTTTCTGATAGAGAGTGCGCCAGTCTCTACCTTGTCCTCTCTCGGTTCTGAAATTCCTCTAAGTTAGGACCGGAAATGGCTGGAGCTATTTTATGTGTTTTACAAGAGAGAATAAAAGACAATTAAAAATGTTGCCTCACAGGAGGGTATCTTAATCATACCCTGGAGGAGATAGTCAGGGGATTAGGAGGCTGACTGGGACAATTCCCACCTGGCAGCATATGGGGCTCTGTCTCCCCTGCAGCTGGTCTCAATCAATTGTCTCAGAGTTAGTATCTTCTAGAGTTACATCTTTAAGTAAATACCTGAAGGCTACTTAGTACTGACAATGTGAACAATTGCCAAAGCCAGATTTCAAGGAACTCTCAATTCAAAGCTGTCAAAACGAAGTCAACTTTACTGATACTTGTATCCACAATAAACAAACAAAAAATCATGAATCTTTATCAGTGTACCCCTTTTTCCTGAAAGTATTGCCAATGAGAGCTAGAAACTGTTTTCTCCTTCTTTTTAACTCCTGTTGTTTAAAACTCCTGATGTTTTGGAAGCTCTTTCTCCAAAATGTTATTTACTCACCTCAAAGACACTGTAAGAAAAATTACCAGAACAATTACGATCTAAAGCAACAGCAAGATGTCTAATATTGTTATCACCCAGGTTAAATGATTAATTACTCAGTCTTTTAGATATTTGCTTATCTTTTGGAAACACAAAACACTTGAAATAGAAAAAGATTGTTTAAAATCAATTTTAACATGATTGTATAATTATCTTCTTTATATACATGTACATTATTTATCGCCTGAGAAGATGGTGATGATAACGACAATAATGTTGGTGGTAACCACATGCATTGGGGCTGCTATGTGGCAGTCTATGTTCTGAAAGCTTTGTCTATACTGACTCATTCCCACATCACAGGTTTAGGACTATGTCTGCTATATATGAGGAAATTGAAGATTATGTAGTTTTCTCGGGGGTCTCTGGTGAAGCTTAGAGTCCAAACAGGGGCATGTGGTGGAATCTGTGTTTTCATCTGCTGTGTTCTAGTGCCAGGTTTTATGGATAAGCTCATTTTAGAGACTGGCTAGATGGCCCAGGGTCAGAGAGGCACATATTACCAAGCCTGAAGTTCTCTCTCTGGGCTCTAGATAATACAAGGAAAGAACTGAGCCTATAAGTTGTTTTCTGACCTCTGTCCCTGCACTATGGCACATGTACCCCAATAAATAAATGAATAAATAAATCAGTAATTAAGTAAGGTAACAGAAAACAAAGGAAGATCCTTTCAGTATCCTGGGCCTCTATGGTCTAGATATATTTATTTTCAAGGGTACAAAAAGAATAAATTTGGCCGATAACTTAGAAGTTCTTGCTTGGCATTACATAAAATGGAAAGATGGGATTTATCCTCTTCTTTGAAAACAGGGTCCTTTGTGTCTTGGAATGTAGTTGAGAATGATCTTGAACTTCTGATCCTCCTGCCTCCACCTCTCAGCTGCTGTGATTTCAGACATGCTCTGCCATACCTGAACCAAAGCCAGTGCTTTGTGGATGCTGGACAAGTACTCTCCCACCTGTGGTACATCCCTAGCCTCTACATTTCTTTTCTAAAAGCACATATATTCTGGTGAATAATTCAGTCCACAGTGTCTATCTCGGAACCTGATGCTACAATCCTTTTGAAGCCAATCTGCCAAGAACCCACTGAGACTCTCAGTATTATTTAGAGCATTACAGAGTTCTCCTTTCTTGTTACTTCTATCAAAAAAAAGAAAGAAGTGACAGAGATTACCAAAATATACTCCTACTTGCCATTCTGGTTAGGCAACTCTTAAGCCAATGGCCTTCTGTACTTCAGGCAAAGCTGAGATTGCAGTTAGGGCATTACTAACAAATCAGGGCATTGTTCTTTAACTAAATAAGCTTATGCTTTCAAGAAAAACAATGTCTAGGCTCAGCCATTGAAGTCAGCCAGAAAGCTATACACAATAAAAGAATCTTTATCAGAAAGAACCAAATGAAAATATGTAGGGTAGTCTATGTTACAATTTTTTACTTTTCTGAGCAAACTTTGTAACTTTTTGTCAAAGTCTGAAGAAAAGGAATCCTCTAACTTTGAAAAAAATGAAGGGATCTATATCTACTCAAGATATGAGTCTCTCAAGAGCCCTTAAGTAAAGAGTCCATCCAAACAGGACAGTTAGTTGGACACAAAGTCGCACAATTGACAATCTGGTGTCTCTTTATAGGTCTGAACTACATATTTGGATTTTCAGAGAAAAGTATTAATTCAAGGGTCAAACATCCCTTAGCCTATAGTTCAAAATTATTTCAAGAAATGAAAAATTCATATTTAAATTATTTACATACTTGACAACTAAATATATAATTTATAATGAAGAGTCAAAAGATGTTCATCCATATTTTCCTTTTTAAGGCTCATTTTTGAAAATAAATATCTTATTTTATAATGAAGCAGAAATATTACACAAAAACAAGTCAGAGGACTCAGACTTTCTTAAATGAAATACGGGCATTGGTTAACATTTTGTATGGCACTATTTTATGTTTTGGTACAGATTACTTTGCTCTGGTCTGTATAATTTTAAAGCATTGCTTTATTAGGCTCTTCTGTCTTCATCCTCAAGACCTCAATGTCTCCCTATGTTCCTTCCACAAAATCACCAGCACCTTGTTAAAAAATATGTACCAAATATTCAAAGATAGTCTGGCTTGGAACAATTTCATATCACACTAGATTGGAAAACAAACGAGTCCTTGTACCTAGGTATATTGGTAATCCCTCGATATAAATGACATAAGAAGGAAAGCATTTATTGAGAAGGCAGACCCATTGAATTCTCAAGGCTGGCTGCACAATTTCCTTTAGTGTTAATGGCACTTGTGTTCACACCGCTGAGGAAACAGGCATCTGTTATTTGTTGCTTTCAGTATCGAATCCTTTATATCAATACATTCTAAAATGTTTTTTATTATGTTAGTTTGGCATAAATTTTAAGTGGATGTTCTCCTGTAATCTAAATCAACTTATAGCTATTTTCTAACAAAAGTGAATATAATTTATGCATTAAAAACTCTTCTGATGAGCTGAACACTCAAACAAATGGCACTGAAACCAGTAGGTTTTCTTTCTGATTGTAATAATTTTGTGTTTGCTTTTTTTTTTTTTTTGAGACAGGGTTTCTCTGTGCAGCTTTGGAGCCCAGGCTGGGCTCGAACTTACAGAGATCCACCTGCCTCTGCTTCTGAGTGCTGGGGTTAAAGGCGTGTTTGCTTTTCAGTGGTTGGTAATGGAAAAGTAACCATGTAGATTTCATTGTTATAGTCTGAGAAAAATGCATGGGCACAGTATGCAGCTGTTCTGTTAACTAACTTTGCCCTTGTTACTTATATTTGGAAATGTTGGGTAATTTATCTTTGGATACTTTGAGCCCTTACTAATGTCCAACAGAAAGTGTCCAATAAAGATATAGCATACAGCCATATGGTATGCTGTATTTCTTGGGTATGAGCACCTGAAATGGGAGTTATTAGAATTTTTCTAGTGGGAATAGCTTTAATCACTTGCCTGGAGTTTACAATTGTAGATTCTGACTTTACATCCTTACCCTCCTCCTCCCTCCATCTCTCCACTCCTCCTTTCTTCTATCCTCGTAATCTGTTTCAAATATTTGATATATTTTCTAAGCCAGGTATGCATCCTTACACTCTCAGCACTTAGAAAATAGAGACAGGAGGAACCCAACTTTAAGGTCACTTGAGGCTAAATAGGGAGACCCTGACAAACAAATAAAACACAAAAATTATAAAGTTCAGGAATATTCAAATTTATTTCTCTTAACAGATCATTTTTATTACTTTTCCATAATTATACGACAATTAGATTAAAGTTTAAGTGGTGTGCACATGTGTGTGCATACATGCATGTATATGTGCACGTGTGTGTGCATGCATGTGTGTGTGTGTGTGTGTGTGTGTGTGTGTGTGTGTGTGTGTGTGTGAATGTATTTAGAGCTGTGTGTGGAGGCCAGTATAGCTCCTCAGGAGACATCCAAGGTTTCTTTCTAGCTTGGAGCTCTTCAAGTAGGCTAGATTGGATGGCCAGTGAACCCTAGGGATCCTCCTATCTCTACCTCCCCAATTGCAAACACAATCACATCTAGCTTTATAGGAATTTGCGTGTGGAACTTAGAAGTTCATGCCTTGCAAGTTGAGAGTATTGTACCAGCTGAGTGATGTTCCAGCTCACATTTCTGGGTTTTCTTTAACAGAAGATACAACAGGGTTAAAAGTTTTCTTCTACAAATAACTGTCAGCAGAGAGTGTTGGAGGTAAGGAAATAGACTTTGCCTATGCAAACATGGAACATGGAGTGTGAGAAGAGACTAAGTGTTTTCACAAGGACTAGTCAAGCAGAGAGTTACAGATCTCACTGGAATAGCAATTATGAGAGCCTGCTTTCAGGAAGGTGGTTATATACCTTCATTGACAGTGGCGTGTGATTGCAGATTACTTTGTGGATCTAAAATCAGTGTGTGGCACAATATCAATGAAAAAAAAAATCACTGTTATTATTTTACAAATGGGTTGTTGGACTAACAGGGCTTTGTGGCACCTGGAGAGAAGCTCTCCAACTACAATCAAGCTTTAGATGAGCCATGTTTCAAAAAAATATTTATTAACTTCTTCTCTTTATATACTCTTTAAGCATACTATGAGGCAGTTAAATTTCAGTTTAATAAACTTATTATTATATCAGTTATTAATATATTGACTTGATGTAAAAAAGTATCAAGAATTCTATAAGATAAAAGTAATGATTTGGTGACTTTGAAAATTTACAGTTTTATATAATCATTTTTTTGGCATTTGGGGGCTATTTCTTAGGCTATTTGTCTTCTATTCATAAGTTGCTGTCCTATATCTATATCCTGAAGTTTTTCTTTTATGTTTTGTTTTTATATCATCAGTAATAAAGAAAATGACATTATGAAATATGCAAGAAAATAGATAGAATTGGAAAACACTATAATCAATGAGGAAATCTGTAACAGGCTTTCTTGGGATACTAGGCGTCAAATCATGACATAGAGATTATTCTTATTTATGAGTGATTGACCTTAGTTTAGGCTTGTTTCTGGCTCAGTTTTTTAACTTAAATTAACCTGTTATGCTTCATCTATGTTTTGCCTCATGGCTTTTTACCTTTCTTTTATTCTGTGTGTCCTGCTTTGACTGCTTCCTCTGCATCTGTCTGTCTGATGGTTGCCTGGCCTGGGGTGTCTCCTCTTTCTCCCTTGTTCTCTTCTATCTCAAGGGTAGATTCCTCCTCTTACATATTGTTTCTGCCTTCCTATCCCTCTACTGCCTAGCTATTGGCCATTCAGATTTTTATTAGACCAGTCAGTTACCTTAGGCAGTCAACGTGAAACAAATATAATGCAGCTTTACATAGCTAAACAAAGGCAGCATAAACAAATGTAACATGCCTTTACATAGTTTAAATAATATTCTGCAACATAAACAAATGTCACAAATCTTTACATAGTTAAAGTAATATTCCACAGTATTTCCCCTTTTTGTCTAAATAAAAAGAAAGGTTTTAACTTTGACATAGTTAGACAACAAGAACAATTACCAAGTAAGAATTAGATTTACAATATTCAGTCCATTTGTATTTGGCAAGTTCAGAGAGCATACTCTAGTATTTACCCTAGCTTGGTGAGTCCAAAGTTTTGTACCTATTTTACCTTCTATCATAACTAAGGAAAACTATAACTATCTAGTCTTCAAATCTACCAAAGACTCCAGGAGGATATAATATTGCCTGAGAAAACAGGAAGTGCAGAGCAAGCACCTTCCAAAACTATAGAAACAAAAGAGACATGTGGCTGCCTGAACAGTCACCCAAGGTTCCTCTGCAACATTGGGGCATTCATCTTTAGCCTAGAGCCTAGAATATCTAGCAAAATTTTCTATGAAGCAGGACTTTTGAAGGATTTTCCTGCATTGTCTTGGCAGAGTTCAGCATTCTTCCCTTTGTGTCCTGCAGAATATCTGACAGACTTTTCTATGAAGCAGAAATTTGGAAAGACTACCCCTCCTTGTCTTGGCAAAGTTTGTCTGTCTTTTTCCTTTGTGTCCTGCATGTCCAGTTTGGATGGTATATTGTCAGTTTCTTGCCCAAATGGCTAACATTGTCATGTTGAAAGCAAACTCCTTTTGGATGTTCTTTGATGTCCATCATCCTTTTATGAAGTAGATTGGTGCTAACAGGAGCAGACATGTCTCACTGTCATGAAAAGTCCTATGTTAACAAAAACATTTTAAATGCCATATTCTGTAGGTCTCTGAAGTGTTTGAAGACCATCTAGCTATCTAAAATATATTTCTGCATGATCTTGAAAACATACATAAGATAACTACAAGTTTGATTTATTGTAGATAACTAACTACTAATCTGAATTTCCTAATTATATATCACATTTTTAAATGAGCTGCATAAGCACAATACCCCAAACAAGAGTAGGAACAAACATACAGTATAACAAAAATAACTTTAAATTTGTTTATATACCAAAGCCCATATGAATTTAAGTATTTGAGGTTAAGAATTGTCTTTTTATCCTATATTCCTATATAGCCCCCTCCCTAAACTATGACAGACATCCGTAACCCACCAAATGAGCAAAAATCACTCATCCCACATCTTGGAAATATGGACATTATATTCTCTAGACTGTTTCTTGTTGTCTGGAAGCAACAGCATCTTTAGGGAATCCTGAGAAATTTAAGATAATGGTCAAGTCCTGGGAAAAATATTTGTTGTCCAGTCTCAGAACTGTTCCCATGCAGAGGGATTAGTAAATACATTACCTGTCTTGTAGTTTTTCCTGGTTTATTTATGTATGTAGCTAAGATTTTCAGCAGGTCTCCCTTGATCAAACCTGATCTCTATTAACCTTGAAGGAATCCCCAGCCTTTCATTTCCTGTGGAAACAAAAGTATAACCTTTCTTCAATGCAACATATTTTTTGAACTCTATTTAAAATCAAAACCTCCATAAAGTATCTAGTCTGGTTTAATTCAGCAGACCTTTTTACAATCCAATGTCTCTCAGCAGTTGCCATTTGCTCATCAGCATTAAATAAAAATTCAAAGTTAACACAACATCTTATAGGATCCAGATTCCCTGTGTATTTCCCACTGTAACCTATTTAGAGATTTTCTTTTTCATCTGAACGTGTCTTTACTGCATGTCTCCAACCTTTTTCTGATCACATGAGCCAAACCTTAAACTGCTAAGTGGCAGCTAGACGCACTGCCATGGCTCTGGCAGCTGGCTCTGCCTCCTCCTTGGTTCTGTGAGAGTGAAACCTTAAGCCCACAGGCCTGGCAGAGAGTTGTCTTTAACTGGGAGCTGCATTTAACCAGGAGCTGTATTTAACTGCCCTAGGTCTAGGAAGTTGGTGTCCACACTGTAGCAGGTGTTTTTACTTAGCTATTTGTTTCTACTTATTGTATGGCTGCTCAAGTGCTTTTGTATGACAGAGCCGCTTAAAGGAGCCATATCTTTTTTCTTCTTCTTTTTCTTCAGCTACCTTATGCTCTATGTGGAAATTTAGGTCCCATGTTGGGTGCCAAATACAGCAGGCTTTCTCAGATCCTGCCCCCCAAAATCATAGCATGGAGACTTATAATCAGTTATGAGTGCTTGGCCTTAGTTTAGGCTTGTCCCACTAGCTCTTATAACTTATTTTAACCTGTTTCTCTTCATCTGTTTTGCTTTTAGGCTTTTTACTTTTCTTTCATTCTGTATGTCCTACTTCAAGTCTTGTTGGCTGATGGCTGGCTGGCTGGCTGGCCCCTAGCATCCCCCTCTCTCTCCTTCTCCCTCATTCTTTTCTCTCTTGAGGCTCCTCCTCTTACTTTGTGTCTCTGCCTGCCTGCCAGCCCCACCTATCCCTCTACTGTCTAGATATTGGCCATTCAGCTTTTTTATTAGATCAATTAGGTCCTTAGGCAGGCAAGGTGAAAAAAATCTAATACATCTTTATATATTTAAACAAATGCAACATAAACAAATGTAACATGTCTTTACATAATTAAAGTAATATTCCACAATAATAACCTAGGCTAAGGAAAAAAACAAAAAACAAATACCATATGTTCTCTCTCATGTGCGAAGTCTAGCCTCTTACTGTTAAATATGTGTATTTAGGTGGGAGAAAATGTGGATAAAGGCCATGAAACCAAGAAGCAGCCATGGGACTGGAAATTAGAGGTTTTAAGGAGTGATTACTAGAAAGACAGCAGCGTAAAGTGGAATGGGGATAATGGGGATGGAAGTGTACAACAGGAAAATTAGGACAAGGAGATTGAGGGGGCAATGTGGTGTGAGTCAATCAAAATGAAAATGCTGTGATTTAGAATATATCATTCCAATTAATAGAAACCCATCACTTTATGAACTAACCAAAAACATAAAATAAAATACATTTTACAATAAAAGAAAAATTAATGATATTTATACAGTTGTAACTTTTCTACTTGGATGTTGTTCCTTCATGAACTTTTATAATGAAATCATACAAATGTGAAAGAAACTTTGTGATATGAGATAAACTATTAATTTTTTGGAGAAAAGTATTCAGTTTGAGGACTCTGTCACCACTACCTGCTGCTTAGCCACCACAATGCCATTTTATCATCTTATAAACACCTACTAATAAGATAGTAAAGGTGCAAAAATAACACATTTCTTAGTCTAATTGGTATTTGTTTTAAGACAAAATTTGATTTGTAATGATGGATGCTGAGATTTGGAGATAATTCTTATTTTTATACAATACTACCTGGCTTCAACCAATACTATGGAGTAAAACAACAAGTTGTTCATGGGCTGGAAAGATGCTCAGGAGTCAAGAGTACTGGCTGCTCTTGCAGAAGCCCTGGGATCAGTTCCCAGCATCCATGTGGAATAACAACCATCTGTGACTTTTCAGTATCAAGTACATTTAATCTCATCAGCAGCTGGAGTGATAACTCAAGAGTAAGGGGGAATAAAAGAATAGGTTTATTATCATATACAAGGCAGGTTTTAAGACATCAAGGTCCTTTAAGCTTTGTTTATTAGTAGGTGAACCATTAGAGACAAGCTTGGTCTTAGAATTACACATGTTGCCTTTGTGATATAATTATTTGCACCTTCTCATACATTGTGTGGGAACTGTAGGAGATTAAATCTATAAGTGCAGTGTTTGCTTCCTTTGACCACTAAGACCCTGCCATTACAACTTTATTGTCACAGGTTGATGGATCACTGCAAATAATTTAATCTTCCAAATGGATAGCTGCATTTAATTTAAACATTTGCATATTTCACATAGATTTTCCACAGAGGGCTATAAAAGACAATTTGTAAAAACCATAATTTTCCTTAATTATTTGTACCTGAATTTCATGACATATTTGCATAAGAATGATGCCAGATTTTCAGATGGGTTCTTGGCTTGTCTCTTTTACTTTCTAGTAAAACTTTCAAGGTAACATTTGACTTTGGAAGGAAAAAACACTGAACTGGCTATTCAAATTGATCAGTCTGCAAAACTTTTATTTATTCTAAGCAAAGCCTGAACATAGAGCCTAGGGTTTCACAAACATACTGCATGAAACAATGTATAGACTAGATAGAAAAACAAGAAGTTTTAAATTTCAAATTTCTATAGTTCATACCTGTTTGTCTTTTTCCCCTTCCTTTCTTTTATTTCTTTCTTTCTCTCATCCTTTGGTCCTTTCCTTCTTCTTAAACCCACTGCTTCATTCCTTCCTTTCTCCTGCTCTTCTCCCAACTCCTTCTTTTCTTTTTTGATTTTTGGTAAAATAGTTAGTGAACATGGCATCATAGCTAAGTCATACAGTCACCTTTGTTTTTTTATACCTGAGTAATTTTCCCATATGATACAATAAAATTAAGGGTGACTACCGATAATGATAATGTATTTTATATTTTCTGAATTTTTTTAGCACAAATAAATAATAAATGCTAGAGAACATTCCCTTACATGTGTGAAATATCCCATGGTACACCATAAATACATGTAATTTTTGTGTGTCTATTAAAAAATTAAAGGTAAATAATATTTGAGGTAAGTAAAAGTAGAAATGATTTAATCTATTTTAATATACATCTGGATGTGGTCATGTATTATTGTAGAGTCACTATTCTTATAAGATATGTTCATCTTGGCCAACCACTCAGATTTTATGGTGATATTCATGTATATTTACATAAATGGAAATATGATATATTATTTGCTGAAGTATCTATTCATTATAGCAATGTATTTTAAAGCCATTATTCAACTTTTATAAGAGATAATTGTGCTACATAGCTTTTTTATTCAGTAACATATCTAAGTTATAAACCATTCTAAAATATTTATGTGCTTAATGAATAGATCACAGAAAGGTTTACTAAAACATCTTCCATTGATTTTCAACTTAAGTTATTTCGTATTTTATTTTGGATGGTCTCCAATTACAAATTCATTTGCAAGTTTTATTTGTAAAACAATTTAATCATGACATTTACTTTATTCAAAGTCCAATTAAGCTCATTCTACAATATGTCAAGAAGAAAGCACGTTGACATGACAGATACCAATTCTGCAGAAGACACTTAGTCTTTCCTTAAAAGAGATTCCACTAGTAAGGGAGAACTGACAAGAATTTCCCTGGATTAAAAATGCAAACAAGCAGAAGTTATGATATTTGTGACTGTTATGTATGGTCCCTACAGTTTAATATAACATTAATGCAAATGACACATCAAAAGGCACTCTTATTTATAGTCCCTTCATAATGAAAGAAGATTATGAACACAAGTAGCTGTATACCAACCAAACAAGGGAAAAGTTCTTATTCATATACAGACTTATCTCGTTTAATTTGGATCAAAATTTAAAAAAAAAAAAAAAAAGAGAGGGAGAAAGGAAGAAAAGCCTCATGGTAATTTTAGTTTGCTGATCATAGTTCTAACTGTAGACTGGTAGAGGGTGTGGTGCTGAGGGTGGATAACATCTGTGGTTGCCTTACCGCAGCTTGTATAGGGGGCAGGGACCTAGAAGGGCAGGGTGGTACAGAGACCCTGGAGGCTAGCCAGCCAAGGCCATTAATTAAGTTGAATGACCACATTTCAGAATTTGTGAGGGACAAAGTACTTTAAGCTCCTGAGAAAATGAAGACTTCAAACTAAAACCTTCTGAAGCTTTTCAATCAACTCTTTAAATATTCACAATTATGGGTATTTTAATCCTATCTATGAAAGAGGAACATTTTCTAAAAATAGAAATTTGGGCTTAGTGTTAGTGAAGCTCTCGTGCAGAGCAAAGACCACAGAAGGCAGAGCTTAAAATGGTGAAGAACAAAAATGATAGAACTCAGTGACCCTCACCAGATAGAGTAGATGTGATAATATAAGAAGTGAGGTGAATTTACAGTGAATTTGCAACACTGAATAAATCTTTCACCCGAGAAACAGGGCAAAGTGAATGATCAGGATACTGATAATATATATTTTCCAGGGAAGAAAAAAAAAATCACTAACTGAAAACAAAATTGCATGGACAACAGCTGTGAACCACTTCTAGAAAGCACAATATCTCACACGGAATAAACTATCTGGTAATAATTAACTTTGTATGTCAGCCTTTGACTAGAGATGTTCTCTCTCTATAGACACACTTACTGGATTATCCATAGAAGAATTCACAGCATCTATAGCTATAAGGCTATCTATCAGGGATAGGACTCCAGATACTTGAAATTAGATAAGCTTCAAAAGTCAAAGGCCCTTTATTCCACCAATTGTGTAAAGCATAAAAATAAAAGTATCTCAAGATCGAATTACTGAATGGGGTATACCTACTCTAATGGTTATTTTTTTAGTTGTTATATTATAATTAAAATTTTACTAGATAGTTTTATTTTAATGGCTTCCTGGCATTTTTTAAAAATTTGATTGGTTCTATAATGGAGGTTTTTTTTTTTTTTTAAAAATATACCTATTATTGCATGATCAAATTTTGGCTTAAGGTAAGCACTGGTTCTGCACCATGTCATCTTTGTTATATGTTATGACTGGATGCTTTTCTGTGTCCTCCCTCCACCCAATCTTGTGGCTGCTTGTAAATAATCATTCAGAGGCCTAACATTAATTACCAACTGTTTGGTTTATGGCTCAAGCTTGTTGCTAGCTGGCCTTTACATCTTAAATCAATCCATTTCTATTAATGTATGTGTTGCCTCATGGCTGTGGCATTAATGGTCTTCTGCATCTTGTTGCTCCATGGATGGCTGGATCATGTCAGCCCTGACTTTGCCCTCTATTCCCTATGTCTCTCTTGAATTTCCTGCCTGGCTCTTATCCCGTCTTACCATAGGCCATTCAGCTTCTTTATTAACCAATGGAGGCAACATATACATATTCATGGCTTACAGAAAGATCATCCCACAGCTCTTTTCTGTCTAATAAAAAAGGAAGGTATGAATTTTAACATAGAAAAATTACATATAACAAAATGGTTATCAAGCAAGAATTACAGTTACAATACCTAGTTTATTTATATTTCACAAAATTAAATAAAATATTCTATCATCTATCCTAGTTTTGTGAGACTAAATTTATATCTAATTTACTTTTTATCATAACTAAGGAAAACTATAATTATAATATCTAGTCTTCAACTCCATCTATGAGCCCAGAAGGATGTAATGTTACCTGAGTAAACAGGAAGTGCATTGTAATCAACTTCCAAAATTCTTGAAATTTCAGAGACATCTGGCTGCCTGGACTGTCACCCAAAGTTCCTCTGTGGCATTGGGGCATCTATCTTCAGCCTACAGGCCTAGAGTCTCTGGCATACTTTTCAGTGAAGCAGGAAATTTGAAGGACTGTTTTGCTTAGTGGAAAAGTTCATCAGTCACATTTCTCTGTGTCCTGCAGAATGTCTGGCAATTTCTTCTGTGAAGCAGGAACGTGAAGGACCATCTTGTCCTATTTTGGCAAAGTTCAGTAGTCATTTTCCCATGGGTTCTGCATGTCTAGTTTATACAACATACTGTCAAGCAGTCCAGGAAAGAACAGTTTCTTGCCCAAATGGTTAGCCTTTTCTATATTGTAAGCAAACTCCATAACAAATTTCTTTGATGCCCATCATCCTCTCTGAAGTAATTGGTGTTGCCAGGAGCAGACATGTCTCACTGTCCAGAAATGTCTAAGTTCTTAAAATATTTTAAATGCCATATTCTGTAGGTCTTTGAAGTATTTGAAGATTATCTAATTGAAATATATCTTTATATCCCTAAAAACTTAACTAATATGACTATAGGCATGATTATCATAGATGACTAACTATTAATCTGTATTTCTTAATGATATATTACAATTTTAAATGAGTTGCATATACATAATACCTTAAACAAGAGTAGAAATAGATATACAGTATAACAAAATTGAACTAATGACCTTAAATTTGTATCAATAAACCAAAATCCATACCAATATAAAGTATTTTGAGACTAACACTTGTTTTTTGGATTTAAGTAGATTTAATAATAATCTATCTTTTAAAAAATAATTTCTATATCATATTCCCCCATTTTCTTTAGAAAGAGATTGTACCTATAATTAACCCCCTTTAAATAAAAATAAGTATTTGTAAACAATATTTTGGGAATTGGGGTGTAGCTTTTTGTACTATTTCCTGGTGATTGAGAGCACTGGCAATCTTGGGGGTCCTGAGGAAATTTAGGATTGTGGTCAAGTCCTGACTGCAGTGGTCTGTGAGGCTGCATCATCTCAGCCATTTGCCTTGAAGCTGTTCTGGATGTTGGATCATCTTGAGACCTGTCAGGGGGTCTTCTTTGATGGAACCATATTAATTTGGAAGGAATCCACAGCTTCTCATCTTTTGTGGAAACAAAAGCAGAACCTCTTTTCCAAAGCAATGTATCCCTAGAACCAAATTTTGAAGTCAAGATACCTTTAAGGTATATAAATAAATAAATAGATAGATAGATAGATAGATTTAACTTAACAGCCCCCTAAAATCAGATATCTCTCTGTAGTTAAAAATCCCAAAGACAACACAATAATATACGGTAACCAGACTCTCTCTGTACTTTCCATCTTTATGGGGCTTTGTAAAAAGTCTATTTCTTTTTTAAGGACTTTCTCTACCCTTTCTCTTTTTTTCTCCCAAGCCTATGTGTATTTTGAAACACAGTGCAACCTGTTCAGAGGTTTTTTTTCCCCATCTGAATCTCTTTTATCGTATATTTTTTAATCCTTTTCTGACCCAGAGAGGTTTTAAACTGCTAAGCTGCATGGCTAGAACTGAAGTGGTGCCCTGGCTGCTGGCTCCACCCATTTGGTTTTTCAGCATGGTGGAGGTTGAATCACCACCAATTCTGGGAGCCCTGCTCATCAGTTCTGGGAAGCAGCAGGTCTATGCTGCCATCAAGCAACTTGCAACACATTGCCCACAAACCCCATTTAAGTGTTTCATTGCAGGACCTCTGGAAAGATCCATGTGTGTCACCAGCATGAAGTGGGAAGCTGTCCCTTCAAGGAACCATGCATCTGTTAGCCACCAGCAACAGAGACTATCAGGAAAAAAAATGTGACTACCAAGAAGCTGCATTTGATTCAAGATTTTGTGGGTCTGGAATCACTTTTTAAGCTTTTGTCAGGTTTTACGTGGCTATTCTGGCCCCACATTGAAACATCAGTTGTAGGCTGAAGTTTCTGTCTCACCTGGTCCCACAGCCTTATATTATAAGACTGTTTGGCTTATTGCTCAAGCTACTAACTAGCTCCTACACTTAAATTAATGCATAATTCTTATCTATGTTTCAGCCATATGACTTGGTACCTTTTCTCAGTCCAACATTCTCATCTCATCTTACTTCCTCTGCATCTGGCTGATGACCCTGACTCCACCTTTTTTCTTCCCAGCATTCTCCTAATCTGATTGCCCCACCTACACTACATGCCTGGCTATTGGCCTATCAGCATTTTATTAAACCAAAACACTAATGGTTGTTTTTTAGTTGTTATATTATAACTAAAAGTTTACTAGATAGTTCTTTTTAATAGTGTCCTGGCATTTTCTTTGAACTTGATTGATTCTATAATGGAAGTTCTTTGCAAATACATACATATTTACTGAGTGATCACATTTTGGCTTAAGGTAAGTACTAGTTCTTCACTAAGCCCTCTTTGTATGTTAGCTTGGTGGTTTTGTGGGTCTCCTGTCAGTGGTATTGGGTGCATCTCTGACTCTATTGCCTGCTCTTGGGACTCTTTTCCTCCTATGGTGTTGCCTTGTCCAGCCTCAGTATGAGGGCTTTTACCTGGTCTTACCGTGTTGTTTTGTTGTGTTTGGTTGTTGTCTCTTGGAGTTCTTCTGCTCTTTTCTGAAGGGAAACAGAGGGGGAGTGGAACTGGGGGAGAGGGGAGGTGAGTAGGTAGCTGGGAGAAGTGGAGGGAGGGGAAACTGTGTTTGGGATGTTTTACATGAGAAGAAAATCTATTTTCAATAAAAAAAAGAATATTGCCAATGGAAGTAGGTTCCACTTCTTTTTTACTGAGATGTAAAATTTAAACACCAATAAGAGAAGTCAAAATGCTTGATTAACATATAGTTCTATCATAGTAATGAAAGAACCTTAAGGTGAATTAAAGAGAAAAAATTTAGCTAATTTAAGCTAAAGAACTTAAAGTTTGTGATGATGGGTCATATTTCTGGAAACTGTGATGCAGGGAAACTGGGAAGATACATGAATGAAGAAAGTGAAGAAATGAAGACTTTTAAGATTGTCCTTTTACATACAAAACACTTGTGTGAAATTCAATAAACTAACAGCAGGGTCACATACCTGCTAACAATTTCTCATTCCTATAACAATGTAGAAGAAAGGTGGAGGGTAGTGGCAACATTCTCTTAGCAGGTTACAGAAGCTGATAAGGGTCTTGAGTAGGGGAAATGGAGAACAATTAGAAAAGAAAGAAAAGTTAAAGATGACAGTATGATGAAAGGGTCTAAGACTGAATACTGTTCATGGAGTAAAAGAGAAGAGATCAGAGAAATCCCAGAGTTTCAGGCAAGGGAACTAGATAGGCAAAGGTGACTAACAGGCATCCAAACAGTGAATGTTTCCCAGTTGTGTGCATCCCCTGCAATGCTCTGCTGTGAGGTAATGTCTTGAAGATATTTTGAGATTGTGAGGCAGTTGTTAGGACACTTATTTTGACATTTATTTGGAAGTGAAACTGTCAAAAATAAAAAATCACCTCTCCCTACCCCCAGTCTCTAACTCTGTACAGTATATTACCAATATCTTGAGGTGCTGTGCCTTTTCTGTCTGGGGGAAAAGGTATTTTTCTTGTTAAGAATTCTATATTTCTTATATAACCTTAAGATGCTTTTGGGAGAACAGAACTGTGTCAACATTGCGTTATCCAATCAGAAATGTTGAGTCGGTGTGGCAGAATGTACTCTATAATTGATGGCTTCCGGTGAGTACTAGACTGTATCTCTCTGGTCAGGATTTAGTGGTAGAGTGTGGGACGTTTCAGTGTCTTTTAGCGCTGGAGTCTGGCATGCTTAGTTCAAATTATCAGTTCACAATAAATGGGTAGCCTCTGACACTCGTTTTGTGAAGTGTAGACAACGGTTTGATAGCTCTGCATAGCTATCACCTGGGCGCTCTGGATAGTGAAGAGGGTGTAATTTCAGGTAGAGAAAAAGTAAGGGACATGACCCATGGGTCAAAATTCTTTTAGATATGTTCTAGATCTAATTTTGTGAATGAAAGGTGAAGACAACAGTCAAAAGTCTAGAGCCAGAGAAGGGAGAGGAAAGCGGAGACAGCTGGGAAGGGTGATGTGGGGCCGACGGTTATTAGGTTGCTGTTCACTGACTTGCTTTTTTAAGAAAGCAAGATGTTACAGCCAATGTTATCGGTGTAGCTTCAACTTTACAGAGAGTATTTAGGAAGAATTCACAAACAGATAATACTAAAAAGTTTTACAACACAAAGAATTCAAAGTCACTAAATAATCAAAGAACAAAGAAAGACAAGCAAATAAGGTGAAAAAGCAATGGCCATTTTGTGAACAGAAAATACCTTATTTTAAACACTAACAGAAATTAGTTTAAAGATTCATTACTCCAGGGAGCGTCTATAGAAATAATATATGGAGAGATTCATTGTAGTTTAACTGATACATGTATTTTAGAGAATTCTTAACTGTGTTCCTAATGTTTTATTTATTGAAATGAAGCATGAATAGGCTTTTCTTGTCTCTCAAATGTTGAGGTTTCAGACAGTATCTAGAAAGATAATAAACTCCATTCAGTCATAGGGACAACATCAGAGTCACATTCTCTCACTCTGCAAAGAAAGATCAGGACTTTCTTGACTTTCAGTTTGTCAGCAGAACTAGATTAACCTGCTGTCATTTAGAAATGAATGCCTCTTCAAAACCTAAGTACCAGGACTGCAGAGGAGGCTCAGTGCTTAAGAGCACCGGATGCACCGAGGTTTAATTTTTGGCACATATATGATAGCTCTAAACCTTCTGCAACTCCTCTATGAGGGATCCAACACCCTCTTGTGGTCTTTATGGGCACCAAGTATACAAACTGTATACACACATACGTCTGGACAAAACAACCATACACATTTGGAGAAAAATGAAAAAGAAAACAGGAAAAGCCTATGTATTAAAAGGTGGGCTCCTAGCTCGTTGCTATTGGTATGTAGTGGAAACTCCTAGGAGGTGGGGCTTAACAGAAGATGTTAGGTTAAGTTATACCTTAAATAAACAGTGGGGTCTCATATTCCTGTGTTTTCTTTCTTTTTTTTTCTTTCATTACTGGCTATTTGGTAAAGAGGATTGTCTCTACTGTGAGTTGATACTTTGATGTTCTGACTTGCCGTAGGCACTAAAACAATGGAGTTAACCATTCCTTGGGACTTCCAAATGAGCCATTGTTATTTATAAGCTGATTATCTCAGGCACTTTGTTACAGCATGAAGAGTTGCCTGCCAGGAAGCTTTGGGCAGGTTCATGCCAAGGAAAGTAACCACTGGCTTAGAAGTGAAACTACCCTTCTGGTTGGACCTGTTCTGTTCCTGGATCTTTAACACTGGGAAGCCTATGGCATACAGCCCTTCTGATGCACACAGCAGCTGATACACCACCATCTGGGTCCTTCCACTTCACCTACATCATATTATGACTTCCACCATAAGTATTCATCTTTCACCAAATTGATATGTATGTGCTTCTCCTCTTAATGGTGTCGGACATTTTTTTTTAAAACTTTTCGCTAGTTTGTTTTGCTTTTTTTTTTTTATTAGTACTGTGGGAATTTCATAAATGTGTGTTGATTATATTCACTTCCTCACTCAGCTCCTCCTAGATGCACACCCTCTCCTTACCTTGCCCGAGTTTGCATCCTCTTCTTTTGTTTTAATACCCATCAAGTCCAGTTGGCCCACACATTCTCGGAGTCATTCCACTGGGGCAGAGTTGACTTCCTATCAATTGCTAATAGCTCCTCATCTGGGGAAGACTTCATATTACCTTTCCTCTCCGAGCTGGGTCTTAATCTGTCCTGAGCTTCCACAGGTCTTGTGCATGGGTTCATAAATGTGCAGCTGTCCTGCTGTGTCTAGAAGCCAACATTCCCTTGCAGCCTGTACCTATGGCTTTTACACTATTTCTGAATCCTCTTCTGCAAATATCCCTAATCTTTCAGAGCAGGAGTTATGATGGAAATATGTCATTTACGGCTGAGAATTTCACGGTCTCTTATTGTCATCATTTTGACCAGTTGTGGGTCTGTGTTCACCACCTTCTACCGCAGGTAGAGGCTCTCTGATGAGGGCTGGAAGATTCATTAATTGGTAGATGTAAGGATAAGTCATTAGGAGTCATTTTACCACTATGTTCATTTATCAGAATAATGGGAGTAGGTTCACCCTCAGGGCCTGTCACCTGTCTAGTCACAGGTTCTTGGAGTACCATGGTAACAGGTATGTACGTTTTGCTCTACAAGATATAACTCACTCGTGACTTGTTTTGTTTTGCTTTTAAACCTTATCTTTCCTATATAGATTACAGCTCTATTCCTTTCCACTGATTCAGTTTGAAGCTCCTGACCTTTGCAACAAATTCTCAGAAAGGACTCTGTGACTACTAAGAGAACATCCAAGTTCTTTTGTCCTACAAGCAGAGGAATGGGAAACTGTAGAATATTTGTCTCAATGTTATTGAAGACATTTTAGAGGTGGGAAATAGACACTAGAAATCTTGTCCATTTGTTGAAACCAATAAAAAAAGATCTAACTCACATTGATCCTTCTGCCTCTACCTCCCCAGTGCTGAGATGACAAGGCACAAGGCATGCACCAGCACTTCCTGGCTTAAGACCTAGTAATCAGTTTAAATATTGAAGAAGTCCTCACTGTAAAGACTTTTTCATTTTATTTCAGTATTGCTGTCTAGTGAAACCAGCAATGTGTAGAGGGTACTCTATTGTGAATATTACTTTATTGATACTTATTTTTTTAAGTCATAAAATGCAGATACTTAATTTTTTAAACATTACAATTAAGAAAAATATTAGAGAAACTTGAAATTAATAACTCCAGTAAATGGCTTAGGAATGCAGTATCCTTTGGTAGGAACAGGAGTGAAAACCTACTTAATGTGGCTGTTTATACTCAAAGGTTAAGATGACTGATAACAGCATGTTGTCTGGAGGCTTTTGAAATTCAGGTCCATGCTATCAAATTCTCTAAATTACACCAATATGGAGCTGATAAGAAACCTTAATGGACCTTTCATATCTGTATTGTAACTAGGACATACACCAGGTATGGGTCTTAGCTTGCTACCTGGAAGGCCTCATTCTGATAATGTAGCTTCCTGTTAAGTGATATGTTGCAGAAACTGCTCTGGGCTTCTCCTCTCTTTTACTAAATATGTTCCACACAAAATGACATTTTTCAAAGTTATCAGTCTCTAGCTCTGTGTGTGAGCTTCTGTATTAATATATCAGTTAATTATTTTATTATATAAATAACTGAAATGAAGTTTTCATTTCCTTTTGAAACCACAATTTAGTGCTAGAGAAAATTTCCAGATTTAAATAAATATATATATAATTTTCCTGCCACTTAGATGTTTGATTCTCTTCAAAAATTTTTAAAAATTATGTCCAAGCCTGACCTTTTGTCATCTTTCCACCAGAAATTCCACTGTCTTTTGGGCATTTCCATCTCCATGACAAGTCCAGAAAATGGCATTTCTGGGTAATAGTTCCCAACCTACTTACAATTCCCCTGTATCTTCTCAAATCCTTCTTGTCTAAGTCTCTTCATGGGTCACTGTTCTCTTTGTCACTTGTTCATGGAGGGCCTGTTTCCTTCCTTTCCCATGTCTTTCCACTTCCGGACAGTCCCTTCCTGTTTCCATGAGCTGTTGTTCACTGCCCTCTAGCCATCAGCGTCCTTTCTTGTCCTTCCCGCTCTCACAATGCCCTGGTATCTCTGTCAGTCTATTCGCAATTTCCCCAAAGAACCACCTCTAATATTTTCCCATAGCTTGTCATATAATGTGTTCATGTAAACATATATCTGAATTCATAAAACAAAAACAAGCAAGAATAACATCTAACTAGCCCTGGTTTTCTACTAAATAAAGTCAAATGGTCATAGTTTGGCATTCAAAAACATTTATCATCTGCTTTGTGTACTGTTCTAAACTTTACTACCCACATTTTCTTTGTAGATATCCTTCAATAAGGCAAATCTCTATTTTCATGGGTATGCAGGATCAAAACACTTCCTTCAGAATGAATGACTAGTTCGTTTTGAATGCAAGTACAAGAGTTGTTTGACTGATATGCACATGAGCACTTGAGATTAGAAAACATATCAAGTGGTCAACCTTGATGTTATTATACACAAACAGGTATTGCTATGCAGAGCGAGTGGGTTGTATTAAGCTGTCTACCTCAACAATCAAAGAAAAAGAGTCCATGAGTTTGAGAGAGTGTGTGCAGAGGATCTTGAGAGAGTTTGATGGGAGAAAAGGAAGGGGAAGGTGGGAATAATGTAATTATATTATAGTTTCAAAACTTAAAATGATTATTATAAAACCCATAAATTATTTTGAAGTTGTTACTGTATAAGCACTTTCTGATAATTGTGTTCTCTCTCTACAATCCCTGAGTGTGTGTGTGTGTGTGTGTGTGTGTGTGTGTGTGTGTGTGTATGTATGCCTATAATATGTCTATTATCAAATAAGTAGAAATCCTGGAAAAGTCTGCCTTTAAAATAGCATCTTGGGTTTTGTTTTTGGTTTTTGACTTTGAAACAGTTGTTTCAACTGGTTACAAGTTTTAAAAGAAATACATTTTAGTAAAAAAAAAAAAGTTAATTATTTAAATACAACAGATCAAAAGCATATATGCATTTTGTTCTGTTTTAGCTTTGCTTAAGATATATCTGTAATTTATTTATTTATATGATGGCCTTCGTGTCCATGATCTCTACTATTCACTGGAAATAATTTACTCCTGAAAACAAACAAACATTACAAAGTAAACAGGCAAGTAAGGGGAAAACAGGATAGCCTCTTTTGTGTTATTTAGAAAGAAATGTTGACTGCAGAGTTGGCTTAGTATTAGAAGCTGCTGCCCTGCACATGCAAAGCAAATAATTATTATATTAAAAATTACACTTTTAAAAACATTTGTTTCTCATCTGGCATCAAATAAAGTTTAATTGCAAGTTGCTTTATGTCATTTTCTCTTGGGGATATGTTTTGAAAAAGATACACAGGCGGCTCATATGTCCACACATCTCATTATTTCTCAGTAGGATTCATGTTTGGGCCACCTACTCACAATTGGAGGTGCATACTTGAATGTCTCTGATTTAGGTTTGTACTGGGCTTTTATAATAATATAATTCTTATTTTGTTACATGGTTTTGTAGACTGTTTCATAGTGAGTTTCTAAATTGCCAAAAAAACAAACCAACCAACCAAAACCTCTCAATGACTCTCAACAGTTTCTTTGACATATTTAAGCAAAATATTCTGTTCCCTTCAACAAAAAGTCACAAAATTTTGGGTTTGGGTTCAAATTACATTTGGCCAGCAGCTGCTTATAAAATTGAGCAGCAGATATTGCAACAAAAACAGATTATATGTGGATTCTGTTTCTTTCCTGGACAGCCTGTCTTGTAAATATTTGCTTTTACCACCAGCAAAGAGAGGAAAGCCTTTGCCTGTCTTTACCATTTAGAAATGGCTGTGGAGAAAATATAAAATAATTGTACAGGAACCCATATAATGTATACTACTTAATTTCTTTGATTAATACAGTCAAAAATAGTGAAAATGTTATTTTGTGTAGCTCTAAGAATTGTGTTTAGAGATTCTCTGGGAGGAGAAAAAACAAGAACTGGCTGTTTTTGGTTCATTAAACTGAAAGCCTATACTAAACTTTACGAAGAATATCTGAAATTATGTATATTGCCATAATTTCTGGGAAAATGAGGGTTTTGAATTGTTGACAAGAGCAGAACATTGCATGGTACTGCCTGTATTTTCTGATTACAGTTAAACCATGTCAGTGGCTTCCTGTTGCTTATGGGGTTTGGTCCTTAACAGCTTCCAAGTAAGGGAGGAGCTGTCTCATCCCAGCTTGCCTTATGGGTCTTTGAGGTCTCTGCCTGCACTTTAGCCTAGACCCACACCGGTTTCCTTTCAGCCCCTCCTATCTGCCAGAGCTCTCCGCCAGCATCGCCTGGTTTCCTATATAGAGAAGGCTGGCTGAGCCTTCTTCCCCACTACTCAGCATCCTCCTTCCCTGTGTTAAGCCTTAACCTATCTTAGAGTCCGGAGCTTTACTCCCCACGCCCCCTCTCTCCCTTTTATCAAAATTGCCCTTCTTAGTTTCTAGAGGTTATAAGGCTGTGACTTCTGGCAATAGCAACAGTTGCCTGGCCCATCACCGGTACCCAAATATTTGTTGAACTTTTACAAATAAAACACCTCCCCTCAACTCTTACCATGCCATTCTCTTTTCCATATCAAAATAAACTTAAGGTCTTCCCTTTCCTTACATGTCAGAGCACAAGTTAGCACTAAAGGTGCCTGCTGCTGCTGTATTTATCTACCCAAGGTACAGAGGAACAACACATCACTGAATTTTAATGTCCAGTGACATGCTTTGTCTATGAAAGGCACTACGTGAAAAATCAAATATTTTTTACTGTTCTAATTCAACACTCGATTTATTTGTATAAAATAACCATAACAACCCCCTTTGATGGACATTTTCCCTCAGGATGATTTGTCCAACAATGGTTCTATAGCAACCCAAGAAAACACTGCATGGTTTTATGACTCTTGCCTTCATCTCTCTGAGCAACTACATTGTGCTCAATCTTTGATGCCTCAAGGGACCCTTTGTCAGCTAGAAACCAGTGATTACAATGTGAAGTGGTGCCATGATGTCAGAAAGGTCCCGTCAATCCACTTCCTCTAAGTACTCACCTTGGTTGGTTAGCAAAGGTCATCAATTGAAAATAAATAAATACAGCGATGCAAGGCACCAATGCAATGATCTAATCTAGCCCAGAGGGACTACACTGCTTAGGAAGGGCGCTCTGCTCTGCTTTAGAAGGACTCACATTTCCCCACCACCTTGTCAGCCCCCTTATTACTGTCACTGGGGCTATCAACAGAACCCTTATGTTTCTATCTTATCTCCTACTTCTCTCCCCCTCCTTATCCATTTGGAACCCCTACCTAGAAGCTCTGTCCCACAGAAGGGGTTTGGGGGGGGTGATGGAGGGGGAGAGAGTGGCTGCTTTTTGGAGACCAGCTGGATGCAATCAGAACAGAACAGCGGCCTGTTGTCTTTCTCACTTTGGAGGAAGGTCTTGGGAAAGTTTCCAATTCTCAAGTTGTTGTCAACTCCTGGTATTGTCAACAGTGTCAGTCAGAGACAGGGAAACAAGACCAACAGAATATTTGGAAAAATAATCACTGGCTGAAAGGTATTACTCATAATAAACCTTAGAGTATTTTACTTCTTGTTGTAACCAATGGAACCTTTCTAGGCAGTAACATAAAATGGACTGTCATTATTTCACACTTCATGTAATTATGAATAGTTTTTTTTATTGTCTGACTTACTTTTTATATTTTCTTGTTAGTAGAAAATGGAAACAGTGCTGTTTGTACGTTAGAAAGTTCTAAGATGGCCACTGCCATCTAACTTGGAATTTTGGCACGTTTCCAGTGTGTGTAGCGTACAAGCCCTTTCTCTAGTAATACGAAGAAGAAATGCAAAGCTGAAATGGTTTTGGTCTTCAGTTAGCATTCCATTTGTCTTCTTTGAAATGTTACAACATCTGGTTTTAGGGGAAGAAAATCAACTTCAACATGTTTGGAGAGAAAAAGGCAGCCTACAACATAAATCAGGGTCAAGTGTTGTTATTTCACGGGTAATTATAAAGCAGTCCAATTTATTAGTAAATCTTGCATCATGCTTACTTATAGTCACAACTACTGCAATTGTTCTTAGACTCTCCTTGGAAAGTGCCTAAATTATAGTGTTCAGGAAAATGAGGGGCCAGCTTTTAGAGCAAATAATGCCATACAGACTTCTTATACCTCAGTTCCCCAAGTTTTCCATCTTGCAAGTAAAATTTTTGCCTTTGTTGTTTATTTTCCCAATTAATTCATGAATTTCTACCAAGAGTTACTTGGAAACAAAAAGACGCCCACAATAAATTATTGAAAAGAGAATGCTTGCTAGTTTAATTGCAGACCAGATGGTTGGCTCAAAGGGTCTTCTTACTGTGTTTCCATAGCACAGCACAGAAGAAGGGGACAGGTTGCAGTGGCCCTGGGAAGCGAACACAAACACCGTGGAGGAGGGTGAGGCTCAGCATTTGGATAACTTCAACGACTTTTAGACTTTAATTAGAGTTCAAATTATATGCAGGCCTCTCTTTTTATGTAAAAGGGCTTGTAGGTGTCTTTACAGGAGTCTTCCAGGGAGCAGAGATGCTGCAGGAATTGGGAATCTTTTAGACAAGACAATGCCAAGGCTGAAAACAAAGCCATTTTTAACTGTAGCCGTCTCCCTGTGGGGATGGTCCCTCGCTCACTAACTGTTGAGTATTTGACTGCTCCTCCCAGTGTCTCTGCCTCAGACTTTCAGTTCCCTGAGTCATTTTCTGCTGTATCTTTTCACCAGTCCACCCAGATGAAGTACTGACAACTGGCCTGGTGTTAAATCAGAAAGAATTAGTCAAATTGTGACACTTAACAATTAGTTAGGAAACTAGACTTACTACATTCTCTGTGGGAATTTTGCAGCTATAAATAAGCTAAGCTAAGCTGGATTCGTTGCTAAATAAGTTACAGACAGTATTATATACATATATTGTTATAACTTAAAAAGTGAGTTTGGGATGCAGTTGTAAAATACTATGCATCTATAAAGTACCGAAGCCAAAACAAATTTAATTGTGTATCAAGCGTTAATTTATATTATATTGGGTTGTCTGATAGCTCCTGAAAGTTCTTTAAGTAAATAAAATATGGAAAAACAAAACAAATGTTGCTTGCCTGGCTTGTTTTTTAAGACTGCCTACTTGGTATTAGATAACCAATTAGGATGTTCATCCCTGGGGAAGACTGAATCTTCTGCTCTCAAAAGTCATTAATTGCAGACATTTCTTCATCTGAGGGTGGGGCCTTGTGAGATTTCCCCCATCAGTGTTGGCATGGCAACTGGTGTTATTGCTTAGGTCTTGTTTAGGCAACCATATTTCTGAGATTTCTCTGCCTGTATGGAAAGCAAAATCTCTTCACAAGCACATTGTCCTGTGGCTCATTACAGTCCTCATTCTGCCACCTCTTCTGTGGTGTTCTCTGAGTCTTAGATATAGAGGTTGTGTTACAAATGCATCAGTTGGATCTGGGTCCCCCACAGTCAATTTTCCAATGCATTTTGGCCAGGTGTGTGTGTGTGTGTGTGTGTGTGTGTGTGTGTGTGTGTGTGTAGAAAAGAGCCCATGAATTTAAGAGTGTTAAGAGTGTTGAGGGTCACATAAGAGTTGAAAGAAGGAATGAGAGAGAGAAAATATTATAAATACAGTATCTAGCTATATCTATTTATCATCTATCTACTATCTATCTATTTATCCATCATCTATCTATCTATGTATCTATCATCATCAGCTATCTATCTATTTAAAAAAGAGACTATAAATTTGAGAAGGAGTGGTGAGGAACACAGAAGAGGTGGTTGAAGGAGAAGGAGAGAGGTAACGATTAAATACAGTGCGCACACACACACACAATTTAAAAATATTAGATAAGATATGCTTATGATTTTACTTATGTGATACCTAATCATCAGCTAGAGTATACTTATTCTACTATAGCTCTAGCAAACTTTACTGTCATAGTTACTCAATGCAAGCATTTACGTACTTAGTTTTGAGGATCAGAGACAAGAATATTGACATCAAAAATAGTTGTAGTTGGCAGAAGGAACATGGTAGTAAAGTTCTTAACTCAAGAGCAAGTGTAATTTAGATCCACACAACTAGGCTCTGTTTAATGTTGGATAAAGGATACATATCCCAAAGACGGTATTGCTCAAAGTCCCCTGCTAATAACTGCCTAGGAGTCTTATTAAGAACTTGACTCCTTTAGATCTTCTTTTAGAGATTTTGATTGAATATACGTTGACTAGGACAAGCGAACTGTACTTCACAAACAATTCAGGAAGCTCTTAGCAAGGTTTGTGAGTATAAGAACTTACAAAGAATTCAATAATTGGTGTACACATTATAGCCCTAACACATGAAGAAAAAGTTACATCACTTGCCTTGTTCTTGGTTGAATATGGGAAAGGATGATTACGTGACACCATTTTATTTTTTTCTACCAAGACAGCAGTGTCTAAAGGGGAGAGTTTGAGTAGGTATTGGGTTCACCTGATGACATTGGTTCTACCTTGACAAATTGCCCTTTAAGCCTAAGTAGGGTATAAGCAAGTCATCTCCAATGAACACAAAAGATTGAAATTATGACTGATGTGATTTGGGTTTAAAGTGACAGCATTCTTCATTATAATCATTATTGAGGAAGGAGAAAGTATTTGTAAAGAACAGTTATAACTTAAACACTTCATGATCTGGAGGAATTTGCTATTACACTTTTCTACACTGCTCTTTGTATCGAACCTGGGGTTTCTAGCCTACTCAATAAGCACTGCACCATTGAGCTGTGATCCAAGCTCCACCATCCTTTTCTGTTGCTGTGTTTAGACAAGTTTTCATTATGAAGCCTTAGATATCCTGGAGCTCACTGCTTACACCAGGTTGGCCTAGAACTCACAGAGATCCACCTGCCTCTTCCTCCCCAGTGCTCGATTAGTTATGCACCACTACACTTTTTAACCCAGCATTTAATATGATTAACAACATAAATGCATGTAGGAAACAGCACACACTATACTCAGTTCTAGAGTGATTGAGCTGTTTCTGTTTTGTTATCCTAGAAGAAGAATGGCAAATAATATGATCTCTACTTGTGTGATTGAGGAATTATAAGAACATCTTTTGATTTTTCTTGAATATTTTTTTTCCAACTGGTTACTGGGTATTTCATGCCCCATTCTTGGCAGCATTCTGGAGACTTTTATCTGAACTTGGATGACCTGCTATCCCCAGCCCAGGCTCTCAAGTCCTTAATTTTGTTGGCGGTGTGACCTTTGCGCCTCTTCAGCTTTCTTACTTGATTGCTGCGTGCTGGGTTTTGTTGTAACTACAAACTTCTCAATATGTCAATATCCTTAACTGTCTTATGTAGCATGAATTATAATCTGTCCTAATAAAAAGAACTTGGAGCCACATATCAGGGCAAATGCTGAAAATCAGAGAGACCAAGGAGCAAGCCACGGCCACCTCTTACCCAGGGAGGAGGAAACAGGAAGTGATATAGCTGGACAGAGAGAGGAAGTGATAAAGTAAGCGTGAGACAGGAGCTCGGCCCTTTTCAGCTGAGGAATTGTTGGCTCACTGGACTGCTTTCTATTGCAGTGTTTCTGAAACATTTATATATTCCATCGGATCCCTGGTTTTCGTCCTCTACCCCAGAAAATCACGTCTCCAATGTTAAAGAAAAGACACAAGCTATCATGAATATGTTGACTTGTACTGCCTTTTAGTTGTGGTACTACTTCCTTATCTCTGTTGGCGTTGCCTCCACCTGTAATTTGGAGTGTCCCTAATCTTGTCTCAAGGGTCTCACTCTTTTTACACTTCCTCAGGTGATTCTCCACATGCTTTTTTGGAGATAAGATCTCTCACTGAATTTGTATTGGACTGGATTGGTTAGTCATAGAGCCCCAAGGATCTGCCTGTATCTACCCCCAGCACAGAGATTACAGGTGCATGCCCCTGCACCTGGATTTTGGATGTATGCGACCAGTCTTCATGCATGCGAGGCAAACACAATAATGAATGCTGCTCTGCACTTTACCTTATATTTTAAGAATATTGGATATATACTATCATATGTCCCTTTGAAGTACTCTGTATTCTTGGTGTTTGAACCTGCCTCCTCTTCAAGCATTTTTTAAAAATTACTTCACTTATTTATTTATTTTTTTTAGTTTCTCTTAGTTAAATCACACACCTCAAGAGGGTTTCTTATTATAACATTAGTTTCTCTCTGTGTATGGAACACTTGGTTATAGCTGTTCTCTGCCACAGCTTCCATCCAGACCACAGTTGTTCCTCAACCAATCACTCAAACAGTTTTCTCATGCCATCTTATCCTCTGGACTTGGAGACTTCTTATTCATGGTCCAATCAAGATGTCTTAAAATGTAAAGCTGTTTTCTAACTTCTACAAAACCTTCCCCTCACTGCACTAAAGATGATGGACTTCAGCTCCACCACCTCTACCCAGTCCAGCACTTACTCAGTTTTTTTAGAAGCATAAGAATATTTTCTGGAGTGAACTAGGGTACATATCACATCTAGGCTATCGCCTGTTCTGTTTGTGGTGAGAAATATTGTCCCATCTCTGCCTCAAAACTCACTTTCTTTGTGTCTTAGTCTAGAGGTATTCTGTCCCCCAGGGTCTTCTTATCATTCAACTTAGGCTAGGTGATTATGCCTTAATATTTCCCCAGCAACTAAAGCTTCCTTTCCTTTCCTACTTCACTCTCATTTAGTCTACTCTGGTTCAATCAAAGACTTCTTAGTAAGAGTTAATATGCTTCTTGCCCATTACCATTACCATTACCTAATGCTCCACAGTCCCTGGGACAAGATACATGTTGTTTAGAGAACTCATAGAATGAGTGTGTTTCCAGATGTGAGGAAGGCTATACTAGACCAGAGGAAAGTGAGAAGACAGAAGGGAAAGTTTCTATGGTGGGAGTTTTCCAAGTACAGTGTCTACTGAAGGGGCATTGAATACTATTTGTCTCCTGAGCTGTTTGACAGAAGAAAGTTTTACAAGGACTTATGATTGGATTAAAAAAAAAAAAAAGAATCACATAAGTACATTCAGAAAGTATTTTTGTGACATTTAAAATCTGTTTGCCTGGTGTCCTTAACTGAATGTACCATTCTTCAACATAGATGTCTAGGAGAAGAGTGTGCTCTATGCCAAAGCCCTTCCACAGCGTCTCCATCATATCACCAGAGCACAGGCCACCAGTCAACGCTGAATCCTGCTGTCTGTAGAAGGAAGATTTAAGTGAGACAATTTGCTAGGATAGCACAGTGAATCATTGTAGGTGACATTTTAAATCATCTCCGGAATATTTTTCATACTATATTTTTATTAAGGACACAATATATTTTTCATAAAATGCATAAATATAAGTGGATTTTTAAAATAAAGAGTAATATGATGGTATTCAAAGACTCAAGCAAGCTGGGTAGATATTTTTCATTGGTCTTGGATGACAAGATACTCTAGTTCCCTTTCCTCTAACGGCACTAATTTGTAATATTTCTTCCATTTCAAACACCTTCATCAGTCCTCCCTCCATACCTTCCAATTTCTTCCTCCCAAGGGGAAGGTGGAACATATGTTTGAAAGAGTTTTATCCCTAACGCAATCCATGTGACCTCCATGTCTTCTAAAATGATTTCTCATGGGAATGCTAGTGATTTTAGGGATCACATGTAATTTCCTACTGAGCTGTTTAGCATGTGCAAATTACCATTTGACCTCCATAGTGACATATTTGTCATAGCAATTTTCACTTCTAGTGAAACAAGTTAAACTGCCATAGTAAAAGTGACTTGAAGCTGTAATTCTTGATACAGACCCTTTCACATGGATCTGCCACTATGCGTTCTGATACCTGGGCTTCAGATAGGTATTTTTATGTTGTTTTTAATAAGAAGCACAATATTTCCATAACTCGTATTTGGAATGGTTCCTAGTTTTGGAAGCAGATTAATAAGGCTGAGCATATGGAGGTCTTAAAGTAGAACCTTATGGGGAGAAAACAGTTGATCAATGCTATTTGGCAACACTGAAGAATTAAATGCATGTAACATCAGGGTAAAGCAGGGTCAGTCCTTATAATGTTGTATAAGCTTGCATTAGTGAACTTCTTTCTTGGGGAAGCTCATAGGCACCTTGAAGCTTTCATGTCTTGCAAACAATCAGACTGTTTCCACTGTTTCTTTCACTTTTTAGTTTGCTCAGGAGCTGTTGGTGGACTTTTAAAAGAGGAAGTTGGAATTCCAATAATTGACTTAGAGACAAAGTTTTAGAGAAAAGAGTGGTTAATTCTAACTAAACAGATCAGTGAAATAAAAATCTGATTGAAAGAACTTGTTTTATGCATATGTTAGGTCCAGCAAATCCAAAGACTTGCACTAGATTCAGATCCATTCACACACATTCACTTTCCTCCATGGACTTGCCATTTTCTCAAAGGACTATAATCAGAAAATTGTATGATTTCAATGTGGATAATGACTGACTTTGTTTCCTCATCACAATTTTCTGAGTTCCAGATGCCAGCACTGTCATTTGCATTTGATATCCAAAGGCAAATAAGATACTATTTCTTAAGTATTTTCAACAGCAGAAGAAAATGCAAAAGTGTACGGGAGACACCCCTGGGAGAGTAAACGAAGTGGAAATACACAACTTAGGCACCCAATGGCAAAGGCCACTGAATTTGTGTGTGGGAGCATTGTACTTTGCTGTGACTGTATTTCATGACTTACATAGGGGGTTTCAAGTGATGGCTATGAGAAGACAAGCAGAACCCACCAGGAGGAAGTATTTTAAGAACTATCATCCAAACCTACTTTGGGAATGGTGCTCTGAGCAGAGGAGCATAGAATGAAGTGAAGAGGTATAGTTAATCTTGATTTTTAACTTAAGGAAATATGAACTCAGCTAAGAGACATACCTCTCAGTGCTTCTATGAGAATATTTCTAGGAGAGTTAACTGAGAGGAGAAAACCCTTCCCAGAATGGAAGCACTAAGGCATCTCCTATCCAAGAACTAACCAGGCTGACACTGCTTACCTTCTAAGATCAGGTGGTAGGTTGTGGACTATAGGATATATCAATAAACATGTCCAATAAAGTATAGAAGTATAAATGTTAGCCAAAGCAAGATGAACCTGGATAACAGGTTTCAAACCATTACTAATAATGAGGGTTGCCAAGACTACCAAGGGCGCTAAAAGATACAGAGACTTGAAAATACCATGCTTCCATCCTCATCTTGGTTCTCAGCATAGTTGGAGGAAACAATTTTGTTGCACTCATTTGGCAGACAGGAGGACCATAGACAGTAATATTCATCACCTGCCTTTAAGGAGCTGTTAAAAATATCCTTGAGTTTAAAACTAGAGGTAAACAAGTTATGCAGAAGGCTATCTCTAAAATATTGATATCAGAATTCTTCCCTTCAGAGATGCATAGACTAGAACAAGGATCCGATCCTGAGAGATTCCAATACATGTTTAATAAACAGGTAAATTAGAAGTAGCAAGAATAAGAAAAAAGAAAAGAAAAATAGGGTCAAACATAGAGGAAAAGTCAAGACAAATTGTAATGATGACAGAAAACAAAACAACCAAAACCAAAAACAACAAGGATTTGTGAGAGAGAGTTGGCTGAAGTTTGTCTTTAATTGTAGGAGATAGATTCAGGTCTCCTGGGTATACCTGAATTACAGTAAATACCTAACATTATGTGTATTTTTTCTTATTCATACATACCTGTGATAATATTTAATTTCTGCATTAGGCACAGTAAGAGATTAACCAGAGCAACTATAAATCTTAGTAGTTCTGTTACCTGTTTGTCCCTCTATTTATTTATCTTAAAATGATTTCCTGCTGACTTAAAGGAAATACTTTGCAGCCTGTCTTTGGCATGTCCAAATAGCAAACATCAATACTTCTGTACAGATAAAGTCACTGGAACACAAGCACTGCTATATTGTGATAGATGATCTGGTAACTGAGATGATTTCCAAGTGATGACCAGTACTTTTGTTAGATTCTACTGCTGTGATAAACATGACGAAAATCAACTTGGGGAGCAAGGGTCTATTTTACCTAATAGTGTAGTCCATCATGAATGGAAGTGAGGGCATGAATTCAATGCAGAAATACAGAGGTAGAACCCCAATCATATGCTGTGGAGGAAGGTTACTTGCTGGATTGCTCCCCATGCCTTGCTCAGTCTATTTTGTTTTTTAATACAACTCAGAATCTACTGCCCAGAGGGCACTGCCCAAAGTTTGCTGGGCCCTTCCACATTAACCATTAATCAAGAAAAATTAATGGCCCATTACTGGAGTCAATTTCTCACTTTTGGTTCCCCCATTCCAGAAGACTCTAGTTTGTATCAAGTTGACTAAAACTTTATCAACACAATTGACCCCTTGTCAACTTGAACTACTAAAGCATTATTATTGAACATTAACCTCTACTTTCTTGTTTATCTCCAAGGTCTCAAATAAATACCAACACATCACAATCTAAAATATTCCAACTTTTAAAAGTACCAGTCTTTAAAAATTCAAATACTTTAAATTTTTTTCATTCTCTTTAAAATATCCAACAGCTCTTTAAAAGTCCAAAGTTTTTCAACTGTAGGCCCCTGTAAAATAAGACAAATAAAATTTTATATGTTCTTATTTCAAGAGGGAGGAACCGGCACATAGTCACAATCAGAGAAAAGCAAAACAAAACTGTAACAGTATAAATAACTTCATGTCTGGCTTCTGGAACTAAACATTTTCTGGGCTACAAAAGGCCTAGGCAGCTCCACTTCTCCTCATCTGCCATTAACAGCACACACAGCTAGTCTTGAAGATTCAGGCCATCTCGGCTCTCACTCATGGTTGTCTCATGGCATTGGTATCTCCAGTATGCTGTGGTCTCCACCACAACTGAGGCTGCATACTCACCAGTGACCTCTCTCAGCCTTTCTTCAGGGACTTTAACCCAGCCACAAAGTGCCAAGCCTCAGCTGTCCTCCGTGACCCCTTCTTGCCTTCAAAACCAGCATCACCTGTGTAACTCTTACACAGAACTAAATTTGGCTACAAGCTTGAGATGACCTTTTTCTTTACTACCGCTTCTGTGTTGACCCTGACAAGACACTTCTCAGAAGGTCTCACTTCAGCAATGCTGGACTTTTCTCCATCACAGCCAATTCTCCAGCCCTAGCTAACCAGAGCACATATTCTCAAACAAAAAAAAAATATCACTTGATTGGCTGAGTGGAGTCTTTTCTCCCTTCTGAAATGTCACAAGGCAGATCTCCATTATCTGCGTTTTCTTTCAGGTTCTTACAATAGTTCATTAAGCTTTTCCAGATGGAAGTTCCAGGAATCCTTTACAATCATCCCCCAAACAACATGGTCAGGTCTGTCACAACAGGATCTTGTGAATCTGTAATCAATTTCTGTCTTGGTTAAGTTTCCACTTCTGTGATAAACATCATACCCAGAAAAAACTTGAAAAGGAAGGGTTTATACCAGTTTACAGCTCTAGTCTATACTGAAGACAGGAAAGAAGGAATCTGGGGTGAGAAAATGAAGCAGAATCATGAAGGAATACTACTGTTCATGGTGTTCTCCATGGCTTGCACAGTTGCTTTTTCATAGCTCAGGACCAACTGCCCAGATGTGGTAACACCCATGTTGGGCTGGGCCATCCCACATCAATCACTAATCAAGAAAATGCCTGCACACACTTGCCTACAGACCAATCTATGGAGCATTTTCTTAATTGAGGTTTCCTCTTCCTGGATGACTCTGGCCTGTGTTAAGTTGACAAAGCACTAACCAGAAGAACCAGACATTACTGTATAGAATGTGATACTATGGAAAAAGTAATGCTTCATTTTCAGTATATGATGGACTCTGACTATGATAAATTACTTCATACTTATGTGCTATTTAAGACTGGTGAATGGTTTATTTCTAGAATTTGTCTATTTAGTAGGTCTGAACCAAATTGTTCAGAGGTAGTTGAAACCTTGAAAAGATCAACCACAAATTCGAGAGAGGTATTGGTATTGCTTTGCTCATTTTAGCTATATCTTGGCGTACCAAGTTATGGTGAAAAGCCAAAAGATAATAGAGTGAAGAAATACAGACAAAATGATGTTCAAAAATGTCTATAGAAACTTACTATTTAACAAGAAGAGAAATGCATCAGTAGTTTGAAAAACAATTAAGAATTTATGAGAAGTTGTTATTGTTATTTTGTGAAATGATAATAATGGATGGGCTGTCTTCAACTATTTGAGTGGCAAGGAAAGGAGACAGATAAAGCCTTTCAGTATTAAGGGAAAAAATGACTCCCTTACAAGGTAAGAAAGAATGTGCTTCATCTTGGAGAGACATTCATCTTAATGATAAGAAACTTCATCATTCTCTGAGACTAAAAATATTTGGGAAAGGTGATAGACCAACATAGGCAAGTTCATGTATGTAGCATGACAGTGAGCTCAAGGAATCATTTTAGATGATATTTGCCATCGTCTCAATGAAACCTGAGTAACAGAGTGATTGGACCAAGAAAGGCAGTGGTGGGTAGAGGGTAAGCAGCATGGGTAAACATTTTAGAGAGTTGCTGTGAAAAATACAAGTAACAGCTCATGAAACGAAATGCAAATCATGGAGCCTGCTGGCACTCAGTGCAGCATTTCATTATAAAGGACCCATCTGAGATCTGAGGGAAGGAAAGAAGGAAAGAGAGTGCCGGTGTAGATAACTTTGCATATGAACCTTTGAGGAGAAGAGGGCCCACGGAGAGGCAGGAGATAACTGTGCAAACACTCTACCCTTGGTAGCCTTTAATTCCTGTGTGCTATTAAAGGCTGGAGATGTGCAGAGAGAGGTGTAGGGGGCGGGGCATGGATGTCGGTGAGACTGTGGGCAGTTTTGAATTTCCTCTCTAGAGGCTGCAAAAGGATTCAATTAACAGCATATAAAAATGAGGATTCCAAAATGTGTAATGCCATCAATCTGCTTGTTCGTGTGTGTTTCTTTGTGTGTGGGTATGTTTGTGCATGTGTGTATTTCTCTCTGTGTGTATGTGTGTGCACTTGTGTGTATTTCTCTCTCTCTCCTCTCTCTCTCTCTCTCTCTCTCTCTCTCTCTCTGTGTGTGTGTGTGTGTGTGTGTGTGTGTGTGTGTGTGTGTGCATTTCTCTGTGTAGCTGTGTATGAATGTATTTCCTTCCGGTGTGTGTATTTCTCTGTGTGTATCTTTCCATGCATATGTGTGTGATTCTCTCTATGTATGTACGCATATTTATATATTTTAAAGATGATAAGAAGATGTTGTTAGAAGTTGAGCAGGGTTTGAGAGTTTTGAGACATATGTAAGAAGACAAAGGCGTAAAGGTGAAAATTCTTTGTAGGGAAAGGAAGTAAAAATTAAGGCTATACTCAACTTCATTTAAGCATGAGAACTGAAGTGGTTGCTTAATATTCTTTGTGTCCTAACAAAAGTTAAGATAGTTCTTTCCTAAAACTTGAGAGGAATTTACATACTTCTATTCATGACTAAAGGGAAGCTCAGTTATCCTTGAGGACAGGCATTGGATGTTTCTGTTTGTATTAAAATGACTAAAAGTCACATGCAAAGAACAGATGATTAAAAATGGTGCTTTGAACAAATGCTATCCCCAAATGATTCTTGCTATCTAATTATATTCTAAGAACAAACAATGAAAAGTTGTATATTGCAATTATTTCACATTTTTATTTCTTTACTCTTTCTCATAGGCATAGTTAATAAGAATGAGTTATAGCAGTGATCATATGCCAAGATGGTTGTGGGAGTGAGCTCTCCTGAAGTCTAGAGTATTGATGATATAAGCAAGGGAGGAAGAAGAAGAAACAAAATTTAAGCACAAGTGTGCACGAAGTCAGGTTGAATAAATTGCCTTAGAGTGAAAAAATCATTTATGCTTAAATAAAAATAATAGGTTGAGATTAAAAGTGGGGAGGAAAGGAATGATGGCTATCATGTCAAATGAGACTTCAAATCTCCAGTGCACCTGAACCAGAAACTCAGATCTTCAGAATAAGATAAGGGTTGGAATTCCTGTGACTCTCAGCCTTGGACTTCTCTAAGAATTCTCTGTCTACATGATTGACAAATCTTCTAAATAGTATATTATTACCACTTTCATTAAAATGAAAAACAACCATTATTTTTGGCTTATGGTACCCAAACAACAAGATGTTGGCTCATTGAATCAAAATAAATCATCAGCAATGATTTTATTGCCTGTTTCTTTTCACTGTATACTTTTTAAGGTCTCTTTTCAGTAAACTAGAAAAACGTATCTTACAAGTATTGATGCTATGAGCAAAAGCAGAGATAGTTTGTGTTATTTCCTATACAGTAAATAAACTGTGACTGTTCTAGTTCACTTGTATGGCAGGATTCACTCTGGACCATGAAGGCCTTCTTTCCAATCACATAATCTCCAGCCTTTACCTGGCATGGGACTAATTCTTCTGTAAAGAATGGCAGAATACAGAAAACAGCAGTGAAGAAGCCAAACAATACAGTTAACCCAATTAAAGCAGCTATTTTGCATGTGCAAAACACATGCATGATATGCTTTAAGAGATTATGTCTCTGAGTCAAGAGTAATCCTTTCTTTAAAAAAAAAGAAATTAAAATAAAACTTGAATTTGATGGGCAAGAGTTGTCATTATTTAGGTATGTACTTTTAACTATGTATTTTCTATAATAGAATCTTTGTAACATGTTTCAGAATTATATGGTCAATTAAATGCTTAAGTATCTAAAGCCTGGTCAAATTTTATTTGTAAATCTATAACCCAGTTAGTTAACCACATGTAAGTTCTCATTTTTTCCTTTGTTGGACTTATGTGAAAATTAAACAATGTCAAATGTGGAATATACTCAGCATTAATTGATAACTTAGTAATAAATTGCAGATTGCATTTCAAACATTATAATTGCTTTTTGGATTAAAAAAGAAGTTACTTGTAGTATAATGAATTTGACAAACATGTGAGAGCATATTTTTGTGTCAATCTGATTGTTTTGGTTGAGCTTTGAAACTTACCATTATACATGTTTTGAGAATAGTTAATTGGTTGCATTTGAAGTTTTTTATAACCTGAGAGACTGTAATTAACCTTCTACACACAGTTGATATGAAAGAGCACCTTGCTGTATTACTTCAGAACATGTTCACCAAGAACTATATGCTAGAGCTGGCAGGCAGCAAGATTTGGGGTTACTATAGAAAAAATAAGACCTCAAAGGGGATTTTTGTAGCTTTTGAAAAACTGATCTTGAAGGTGAGGAAAAGATATACTTTAAAAAAAAAAAGGGAGTAACAACAGGTTTATATGGATAGTGGTGATTTGTCCCAAATGTACAAACATCTGCTTTGAGTCTCTGTTTTCACTTCTTTTATTTGGGTAGATGACCAGAAGTAAGATTGATGTATCATGACAATTCTGTGTTCAGTGTTTGTAAGCATCAGTATGCTATACCATGTTGTATTCTTGCTAGTAACGCACAAAGATTCCAATTTCTCTATATCTTGGGAAAATGTTGGTAACTTTTGAAACATTTGCTAATCTAATATGTTGAGCAAACTTTCACGTGCACATTGGTTATTTGTTTATCTTCTTCGGAAAAATGTCCATTACAGTCTTTTGTCCACATTTAAACTGGGTTATTTCCCTTATTCCTTATGTAATTATCTCCTATTTAATGGGTCTTCTTTCTATTCCAGTGAAAATATCTTTTGATGTGCCAAATATTATTTTTTATTTCGATGAAATTGAATTTAATGTGATTTCATTTGCTGCTCATGTTTGCTATCATTTCCAAGAAAGTATTACTAAATTCAGCACCACGAAGGTTTCTGCTTATGTCTTCTGAGAAGTGTGGGGTTTGACCTCTCATATTTAGTCTTTTGGCCCAGTTTTTGATTTTCATTTATACTTAGTATGAGGCAACAATTTAGAATCTGAATTGTACATCATTTGTTGAAGTGACCATTTTCTTTGAATGGTCTTAATACTTTCTTGAAAATTTACTTGATCATACATAATGGTTTATTTCTGGGTTCTCGTCTCAATTGTTTTTGAATGTGTATGTGTACATGGTATGCATGCATGTATGTGTGTCTTTTGAGTGACTGTGCATGTGTATGTGAGTTTGTATGTGTATGTGAGTTTGTGGAAGCCAGGTTGATGTTTTGTGTCTTCCTTTATTACTCTCTACTTTATATATTGAGGTTACTTATAAAAACTCAGTATCAGATGTACATTTTCTTAGTTTCAGTAGTCATATTGCTTCAGGGATCACCGGCCTCTGCCTCCTGAATGCTGGATCTACAAGAGAGCCATGACTTCCATCTGGCATTTTTGTGTGTACTAGAGATCTGAACTTCAGTCTTCATGCTTAATTACCACAATTCATTTCTTAAACAAACAAAAACAAAAACAAAAAACAAAAAAACCAATGTTTGTTTATTATTATTATATACTGAATTCTATACTACTCACCTTTCACAATCTTTTAAGCTAACATATGACGGCCAGTTTACATACATGTATCATGTTTCCCAGGATCCTCTCAACTTCGGCAATTTACCAGTCCGTCCTTGTTTTTCACTATCTTGGGTCTTAAGGAGTCCTGGCCAGGAAGTCTAGCTTGCTCCATAATCAGGATTTCTCCACAACTGAAGTACACTTGGTCCACGGTACCCACAGGCCATCACCAGCGATGCCAGCATGTAGCCTTCATTAAGGAGGCCTGTTCCTGGATTTGGCACTGTAACTCACTATTTTTCTCATCATACTCTGTTCCTCAGCAGCCACTAACTTCAATCTGTGCCTAGAGGAGCAGTGTCGGTTTCAACTGTTGGCAGAAATAACCTACTGTATTAATTTGGCATCTTCTTGGAGCATTTGCTTCTTTCATTATTTAATCGTGTACCTTCACTCATATGGACACATGGAGGTGCATTTTTAATGTGGAGTGTAACTTAGTACACTGACTGTTTGTTGTTCTCTATTCGCCCTTCGCTCCCTTTCCCTGGTTGGCTTTGAAGACGCTCTGCCTCATGCCCTGCTCTCCTCGAAAACCCTTAAATCATTTCTGTTCTTCTGCACGGAGCTCCAGCACTGTCTTGTATTTTCTTCTCTGCTGCTCTAGGACTAGTTATTTGTGCAAGAATACTTCAGTCCTTTTTTATTTTGGAATTTCAAAAGCAAGGTTGAATTTTTTTTTCAGACATAAAGAAGAACAAAGTAAATAATAAATAACAAAAATAAATGCAACTGGAGATAAACAGACTAAGTGAATTTGGCCAATGTCAGAAAAACAAATATGATATTTTTCTCTCATTTTGAGTTTCTGGATTGTAGGGGAGCACACACACACACACACACACACACACACACACACACACGACAGGATATGCAGGTAGAGATAAAACTCTTGAGGTTGGGTAACAAGAAGGAATGAGAATGGAAGGGAGGAGGAAAGGAATTGTGGGAAATGGAAAGGATAGGCACCAATAAGGTAAAGACACTACATATATACTTGTTGGGAAAAAAACCTAAATAGTAGCTAACTTTTTAAAAAACAAAGGTTAGACCAAGTTTAATTCTCAATGCTTTTAACCTTTTATTTTGAGATTATGTGTTAGCCTTTTATCTACATTACACTGATGTAATTGGGACCAGGACCTGATAGAAAGATGTGTGTGTGTGTGTGTGTGTGTGTGTGTGTGTGTGTGTGTGTGCTTTTAGACAAACCGACATGACCAGTGTGGAATTTGCTTGCATAGCTTTTCCAGTAGTGATGAGGGATTGTTCAGTGAGTCATTCTCACTGGGGAAATGTCAAAGGAATCACTGTGCACATCAGGACGACTTCTCAACAAAACCACGGACATGTAAGCATGTGGCCAGCACACTGATGCTGTATTTTCCTGAACAAAGAACACACCTTTGTGTTCTAACCCCACTGGAAAACTGTACTAAAGTTGTTCATATGTCTTGGAAAATTTACCATCAAAGGATTGCCAAAATTTCAGAAGACTCTGATCTAAGGATATAGTCATAAATAATGATTGCTCACTGGAGTCATTTACAATGTTTTTGGGAAGATTTAGATCAAGTGTACTTTACTTTCTAAGCATAGGAGCTTACACTACTATTACATAGTACTGCCATGTAATTATCAAAAGGCTTCCCTACACTGTTTACATCCTTTGAAATGAATTGACAAATGTTCACCACATTGAGCTTTATGTAAGTTAACCATTGTTCTTTACTCAGTTTTAATTCCATGCCTTTAAGATAATGCAGTTATTTTCAAAACAAAATGATAGTGATATACTACTAAATTATGAATCATTGATAAAGTGAAAGAAAAAATAAAAAGGATTCAAATTGAAGATATAATCTTTTTATTGAAAACAAAGCGCTTAGTATATGTTATCCAGTCTATGTGTCATGAAACTCAGCTTTAAACAGTCTCTGGTTTTGGTTTTTTAATTTTGAAGAAATAAAGAAGCATACTTAATTTTGGGATTGCTAGAAGTAATAGTAAACAAAGAATATAGCTAATGATAGAACTTCCTAGATACTAGGAAAGCTCTTATCTCTCTTTCCACATATTGAGAAGGAAGAAAGACTTAGATGTTTATTTTCTAGTGGTTTTCATTGATTTAAGTACCTTGTGTGTTCAAATCCACAATAGGGTTTTGTTGAAAATTTAGCTTTTGATCTAAAAAGTAAAGTACCCTAATGTTTCCAATTAATGTAAACTAAATACAAAGAAACACATAAGCTGCTACTATGGGTTTATCATGCCTCCTGTGGGTTCATTCAGCCCGCCATACACAGAATTCTGATTACTGTTCTCCATTCTGCACTACTTTTGTTGCTTGGGACTTGAAAGCAGGCAGAGTTGCACTCGATTGAGGAATAAGACACACAGTAGCAACTATTACAGCAACGATGTAAGCATCTTGTAATTGCTATAGCTTTATTTATGTCTCATAATGCCAGTGTTGTCTTGAGATTTGTATAGTACGTGCTCAAAATCTCAACTTTTCATGCACCCCTATATGCTCATTGATTCTTTGTTTATGCAAATTACCTATCCTATAGATACTTCATACTGCACTAACAATATTATTAGGCAGACTGCATCATGGTTCACAGCTTTAAGCTACATACAACCAAATTATTTTTTCCTGAATGACTATAACAGAACAAAATACAACTTTTTGAAAATTCACTTAAATTAATAAGTAATATGGCTATGAACTTTGCTTATAAACCAGTCTTCATAGCACTATGCATCTTTGCTATCAAGGTCAGTGGATACAGTCAATGGACCCTTTTTTATGTTTTTTAAGAAATCAGAATGCTTGTGATTATATTTTTATTCCCAGAATGATTGCTAGTCTAATATGGTTATCTTGTAAGTGTTTTGATGAAAGTCGAGGATTGGCAAGGAATTGAATTGGGATATATTTTTCTTAAATCCCTTTATGAATTCTTCATTTTATTACTCTACATAATTCAGCTATGCTATTCTGTTGAATTGTAGTTGTGGTTAAAAAAATATCAGCCAATAAAGCCATAAAAACTTGGACCAACTACCCAGGTAATTTTCTAGTTAAGAAGTTTATGATTCCCATTGCCCATTTTAATTGAGAAACTGCCAGGGTAAGCAAAATATTCCCATATCCCATCAAGAACTCAGGATACATGGGAAGATATTAATGAGCTTTTGGAAAGGAGGGTGAGTTTAATGACAATACAATTGAGTGGAAGAGTTACATATATATATATATATATATATATATATATATATATATATGTATATATGTACAATCAATATTCACCTGAACTAACCATGTAAACATTTAATAATACCAAGATAACTAAGACAAGATTCACTATGGTCCATTCAGAAGTAAGATAAAGGTTAGTGTTTTCTCAGTTTATATCTATCAATTTATGTAGAACATCTTACTACAATATTGTTACTAAATTTGTACTAAAAAGTAACAGCAACAGATTTGTCTTAGTATTAACACATAGTACTATAATCAGCAGGGTTTTAAAAATTGTCCCCAGGGTTAATATTGGTGATCACCACACTGCTCGCTCTTATTCTTATTGGTTATATTGAGTGGCAGATTGCAAGATTTCCTTATTATCTTGTTAAATCAAGAGGTGAAATCCTTTCAAGGCTTCTCCTTTTAAACATCTTTTATTAATGCTAATGTGCCAGATGGGAGAAATTAAAATGGTTCTGTTCTTCATGCTGCCGTTACCCACAATTTTACCACATCATTTGCTGGTTAAGGAAGCATATGAAAATTATAGGTAGAGCACACAGTTGTAAAAGTTCAAAAATTGTGAAATACCTTGTCTAAGAAAATCCTTTCTTAGTTCACCAGGGTGGGTGCTGGGGGCTGTCATTCCCCAGTGCTTCTCCAGAAATCCTTTCTTAGTTCACCAGGGTGGGTGCGGGGGGCTGTCATTCCCCAGTGCTTCTCCAGAAATCCTTTCTTAGTTCCCCAGGGTGGGTGCGGGGGGCTGTCATTCCCCAATGCTTCTTCAGAAACACTGACAAAACTAGAACTTATAAACTCATCACTTGTCCCAGTTTCTCAAATTTATCTCAGTCTTACATTCCAAGCACTAACTAGCAAGATGATTATACTGGAATAGTTCCCCTTGATTCATAAGGTTAATTGTCCAGAGAACCTAAGTTCATTTGAATTCTACCTCTTTCCTTTCCCTCTGCTTCTCTGTGAAATGGACCTTGGTGTGAATGAGCATTTACCCTTTTGTACATCTTGGGAAACATCAAGCCACTTTCCCACTTCCCTGCCTAGGAGAATATTTACAAACCTTTGATCCTTGGAGAGACACAGGTCCCCAGATTTGACTCTGAGCCAGTTGGGTTCTGAATGGCTGCTCTATCTTATCTCCAAGCCAGGAGAAGTCAAGCTAAGATGGTAGCTTTGTTATAATAAAGTTAGTTGACTCCAGGTTTTACTTCAGTAAGGTAACATAGCTTGGGTACAGATGTAATAATTGAATTCATAGTTTAGCAGAGTACTTTCCCTGCTTCCTAACTGATTGGGCCTTTTCAGTTGATAACCATAGGTTTATAAAGATCTTAACATATTATGTTATTCTTTTTTAAGGGAAAGAATGGCATAGAGAACAGTTTATTCCCTTCATTGGAATTTTATTTGATTGAGCTTGAGTACAATATTTATCTATGTACTTATATAAGAAAGCATTCTCTGTCTTCTCTGTTACATGACTTCTTTACATATTTCTTTTCAGGTCTCTTCCCTAGTGTTTCTCCATATTTGTGAGACCAGATTTTACCAGTGTCTAATAAGCAAATTCTATGAGCCTATGTTTACATATTGTTTCTAAGCCTGGAAATTTTGGGAGGCAGTCTCCTGTATGACATAAATCCACAGCAGGGGAGGAGAATTACAAAAGCCAGTATCCTTGTTAGACACAGAATGATCGGGAACTTGAAACACTCTGGAGTCAAAACCAAGGACTGGACTATAAAATTTATTACTGGATTATCTCTAAAGAAACATCATTTTATTCTGGCTTAATTGCTTTCTTTTTACTACCAATCACATTTATAATCCTTAAATCCATTCAGTTAAAAACAAATATTTTCAAGAAAAAGTGGTATGTGTAAAACTTCACTTCTTTTATCCAATGTGATGCTAATGTAGGAGCCACATGACATGCAAAGTTTGTAGAATATAAGCAGTGATCATGTTTTCCATACAGTTCATTCTGCAAAAAAACACATAAGTGCATGTTTTAAAGATTTTATTTCATCTTTGAATATGTGTCTGTGTGTCTATGCATTTGTGTATGTGGTTCCCATGGAAGCCAAAAGAAGCTATTGTGTCCTTTGGATCTGGATTTGCAGGAGGTTGTGAGTGCTGGGAACTGAGTTTGGGTCCTCAGGAAAAGCAGTAAGCACTCTTTTAACTGCTAAATCATCTCTCTAGACCCACAACACAAACATTTTTAGGAGCTCCTGTGATTGTTGTTTGCTATTTGAATTGACCTTACTAATTAGCCCAATTTCTAGATGATTTTAACTGTCACCAGTATATTTATCTAAGATTGTACCTTCAGAGGTAAATGTGGATGTGGTGGCTTGAACAAGAATGCCCCTCAGCCCCACCCCAGGCAAATACCTTTGATGGTTTCCTTGGAAGCTGGTAAATAGTTTGGGAAGGACTAAACCCGAGGTCTTGTTGGAAGAGATGTGTCACTGGGTTGGGTCTTTGGGGTTTCAAAAGCCCAAGCCATTCCCAGTCTCTCTCTCTCTCTCTCTCTCTCTCTCTCTCTCTCTCTCTCTCTCTCTTTCTCTGCCTCCAACTTTGTAATGAGTTCTTAACTACTGATCCAGAACCATGCTGCCTGTCTGCTACCATGCTCCCTGCTGTGATGGTCATGGACTCACCCTGTTGCCTTGGTCCTGTTGTCTCTTCACCATAATAGAAAAGTGACTAAGACATGAACTGTGACATTGTTAGAATCTGTAAAGAAAAGAGTGTTTTTGGAGTTCATTTTTATATCTGTTTTTACTGTGAATGCATTTCTAGTGAAAAAAGAAATAGAAAACCCAAAGTATCACTGCCAGGGACACACACAAGAAGACATAACATACTGTGGGTTCTTATCAGCATATTGCATATTCGTTTCTACTTTTCATGTGCATAGGTCAGTCAGTTTACACCTAAAATCTAAAATTAGGTCACTGCTACTAATTAACTGGATGTAAAACCTCAGTAATAAACTATGTAAAACTGTCCAGACTCAAGACTACAATGTTAGAAGTGCTCTGAGATATATTAGCATTTTACACATTGTTGCCAGCTATTTCTGTTCTGATAAAAACAATACATACTGTTATTTAATGTCTGCCTTTTTATTTTTCATGGTGTTTTTCTCATTGTAGTGGTTTGCTACTACTCTATTTATTTCTAACAATTTCTGAGAAACACATATATAACACTGCCTCACTGTAATGATTGTCTTAGATAGGGTCTTTGTTACTGTGAACAGACACCATGACTGCAGCAACTCATAAATGAAAGCATTTAATTGGGGTGACTCGCTTACAATTTCAGAGGCTCAGTCCATTATCATCATGGCAGGGAGCACAGCAGCATGCAGGCAGACATGGTGCTGGAGTAGTTGAGATTCCTACATCTTGCAGGCAACAGGAAGTTGACTGAGATTCTAGGAGGTATCTTGAGCATAGGACACCTCAAAGCCCACCCCCACAGTGACACACTTCCTCCATCAAAGCCATGCCCACTCCAACAGAGGCACACCTCCTAATAGTGCCACTCCCTGTGAGATTATGGGGGCCAATTACATTCAAACTGCCACAATGATGCAGAGCTGATGAAGGCAAAAGCTAGGAGTGACAGTGTCACCATTGTGGTAGGGCAACTGCTTTTACATGACAGTGAGAAAAATGGCTGTCACACCAGACCAAATAAGAGGTGCGTAGTCAAGCATACACAGTCACACACTAGGAGTGAGTGTGGAAGGTAGGAGCATCTCAGATGCCAGCTTTGCCTTTTTGGACTTCTTTTCTAAATTCATTAGTGTTACAGAGATTGCCTAAAAAGGAATTAAATTTCAGTTTCTGCAATTCATTTTCAAAAACAGAAAAGAATATATTTGCTCCATAAAAAAATTATATTAGTTGGCATTCAATGGTGCCAACTCGGGTCTTCTAGCTATCCCAACCATCTCCCATGTTTCTGCATATTTTTATTTTAGGAGAATTCCAAAATCTGTTGGGAGAAAACACACTCCAAGATTTATCTGGGAGAAAAAAAAATACTTCTTTTTTTCCCTATGTGATGATAAGGGGATTAAAGATATCTAAACTAGTTTGAAAAGTTTGAGTTAGTCATTGCAATTATTAAAGAAGAGTTCTAGTACCATCAACACATGCAAGAACACAAATGTTTGAGGAGGGGGGGCTTTAAAATACATAATATACTGCACTCTAGTCAATCTTTTGGGCATGACTAATTTGTATCTCTTCATGTTCATTCTGCACGATCTGTATATAGTACACCTACCTAGAGGTGTGACCTTTAATTTTTTTTTTAAAAACTGGGAGGTCAATAAAATTTAAACTGTTTAACAAAAAAAAAAAAAAAAAAAAAAAAAAACCATTATACATGTAAAATACAATAGTATTTCATTGAAGTCTTTCTGGCTTGGTATGAGGTTTCAGGGACAACAATGCAAACTCTTCCCTATTTATTGTAAAAAGGTAAAGGAAATTGCATTAAGAACTGTGTTAGAGAAAACTGAATTGATAGATTTTCTTTCTGCGGAAGTTTTGACCAAAAAGACTTTCATTTTCTCCATAGGTAAGTTCTGGTTCAGCCTGTGTATCTGGGGCCCGGCAGACACTCTCCAAAGTGAAGCTGCTGTTACTCTTTTCTCATTTTTTTGAAGTGAATTCATCTTCTATACACTCTGGCCACCAGAGATTTGTCAATGTCAAGCAAAATACTCGGTCTGCAGGGTCTGTGCAATATGACGTTGTTTAGATATGGGTGCATGTAACATAACTTCACATTGGAAAGCCTGTCAGAAACACTCACCTTGGCTGAATCTGAAGATTTAAAACCTAAGTAAACAAGGTGTTTTTCTAAATTACAGAAATAACAAATATAATCACTCATGTGCCATTTTGCATAATATCCCTTGAATTATACCTTCACGACAAACTATTGAAATATGTCACATCAGTGTGTCCATGATTTTCTGTGTCATAACAGGGAGACTGGGGTCACAGAGAAAGAAGACTCAACGTCAGGGCATCTGAGGACACATTCTGTGTCCACTGCTGCCCATTTTCCCTTCCAGCTCAAAGGCAAAGAAACAGGTTTTAACACTTGTTTGCAGATCAGTCTACTTCCTCAAGAGCAGTGAGCCTAGGGTAGGTCCTGAAGGCTGGTTCCATTTTTGGGATTGAACACAAGTCTACCCATTCTTTGTTGTGCACGGTTGTATTATGAAACCTCTTTAGAGTGACATTTTTTAATTTCTAGACAGGGAGCCTTGTTCAGAGTAGCTCACCTAACTTTAAATTAAAAATGAATATTACTTAAGAGTAATTATAGTAATATCCCAAGTAGGTTATGCTTATTTATTTCTATTATTTGTTTTTTTCACTTGAAAGACACATTCTTATAAACTCAGACAACTTTTCTCAGTGTAATTGCTGATATTTTGGATAGAAAGTCTTGGGTAGATATCTGTATTTAAAGGTGCAGTTGCCATGTTTGTGATTTCTAAGGAAGCACTGTGGCTGTGAAGTATATTCCTCATAGTGAAATTCACTGTCTCCTTCATGATGAAGAAATGACAGGCAATGTTTTTTACTTACATTTACAGCATAATTACTTACATTACAGTGTGTGTGTACTTACATTTTAGTTTCTTTGGAGACATTGTCCCAATGCAAATATATATATATATATATATATATATATATATATACTAGATGGAATAAAATCTCCCCACTTATATCACCTTCAGTTTATGATTCAACTATTAAATATGTGCGTAACTTCAATCAAGGAAAAATATGTATTTTTGCCTTCACCAAAGAAATGCTTTTACAAAGAACTCCCAGTCAAACAAATGGAGTATAGAATTTGAAATACTAACTGTGGCAATACATGTGATTCAGCCTGCTACAAGTTAAAAAGACTAGTCTTAATTAACACAAAAATAGTAAATTGCCTAAATATTGAACACATGTATTGGAGTATATTAAATCAATGACTAATACATGCTTTTGAAATCTGGATAAATGTTTAAAATGCTTCTTCAATTAAAGCCGGCAAAAGATATAACCTATAAATATAACTGTTGAAACTGAGTTTCTTTTTGTTACTATAAATATGATGCATTTGATGTGCTACTAATAGTGTATTCTGCCAAATACATTCTCTTGATGAACCATATCCAGACTTTCAAGTGGTGGGCAGGAGAACAGAGGCTGCCCGTCATACTTCTTGGTAAGGAGGAGCGCAATGGTGCAGAATTGGTGGGAGGCTGGCTTAATTTCATCCTGCCTCTCTTTGGGGTCCCTAGATCCTTCATTCCACAGTCTTCTCCCATTGTTCTTCTCCAGGGCCTCAGTATAAAATAGTATGCCATCAATGGCATTGACAACTCAGAACTTAAAAACAAGGGGGAAAATGAACGGTCAAAGTAGTGATTTCAGTTCATCAAAACATACTCACTAATGGAGAAGTAAAAGGTGCTATGGGATTCCCTAATAAATACTTTAATAAAAGAAAGATTCTTGGAGGAAATTCCATTTGTAAATGGGTAATTCATTTTTTTATTATTCCTTAAGAATTTTATCACATTTAGGAATTATCACTCAAATCCTCCCCAGCTCGAACTTTGTATTTTTCTACTACACATCTGAATACTTGGTGTTCTTTGGGTTGTTTTCCTAGTCAGTCTGCTGCTTGATCCTAGTTGCCACACTCTGGTGATTTCATGCCCCATTTTGTGTTAGAGTTTACTGATTCAAAGCCTTCTCCAACTGACAGGGAAGAACTGATTCTGCTACATACTCCTTCAGATCCTGCTTCTCAGAACAATGTGGACTTTGCCTGTGATAAAATTCTGAAAGACGCAAACGACTCGTGGATTTCTTTTCAAAAATTGATACTTTGACCGCATAAAAGATAAAGAAGTGAAAATACAGAATGAAATGTAGCTATTGGTGGATAACTGCACATATTCCCAAATTGATATATCTACTTATCTACCAAACAACTGCTTATTGAATGTTTGCTCTGTAGCAGCCCATATCATTATAGTGCTGACATCCAAATGAGAGATAATAACCTGTAAATTAATACTCTGATTTCAGATTAAATAAAATATAGGTACAAAAATCTAATAGAACATAGTGGAAGATGTATGAATAAGTTCTATTAAGCGGGAGTTGAATGGTGTGCCAAGAAGCTACCCAGTGGAATACCAGTAAGAACCAGGAATAAGTGCAGGGATTATATTTAAACTATTTGAGGGAAGAGAAGTTTAATAAGGCTGGGTGCTGCTGTCTGAAAGGTGCAGCTTTAAGTTATGCTGGTGAAATAAAGTTGGTGAAGTTATAACATCTTCTGGGTCATCTTAAGGATTCTAAGATTTATTTTAGATACAAGAATATACTTTCCCATTTTATGGTATGTTTTTGCAAACATATAATTCCAAAATTTGGAAGACTGAGGCATAGAGATCAAAAGTTGAGGTCATTTTGGCATATATAGTGTTACCCTGTCTCAAATGAATGAATGAATGAATGAATGAATGAACAAAAAGGCTTTTAAATATATGTAAAAAATAGATTAATGTTTTCTCCATTAAGATTATGTATCACACACATTGTATACATGTGTGTGTATGTGTGTTTGTGTGTATATGTACTCAGTGGCACTAGAGAAGAATCAAAATACGGATTGGAACAATAAAGCCATCTGAGACGTAATGACTCTAAAACAATTCTAGCACATTAGCAGCTCTGCCACTAATTTACTCTTCAAATGTATCCATCATTTAATATCTCCCCTGTAAAATTATGTGGCAAAGGAACACCAATGAAACACGACTAATATCAGGTCACAAATACAAAAATTGGAGAAGAAAATTAGTAACAGATTCAACAGATTCCTAATTAGCACTTTTAGTGGTAAGGGTTAAAGGTACAACTGGAGACAAAGCCGTGTATTTCCAACACATTTACTCACCAGATCAAGACTGAAAGCTCTGCTTTCCATTCGTTGATTCCTGACTGCTGTGGCCATTGATGATATAAAAGTAGATTTAAAAGAATAAAAATCTCAATTTTTTTTAAATTTAAAAATGCTATGTTTCAGTGTTTTTAAAATGACTAAAATGGGATAATTTTATCCCTAACCACTGATGTTTTCCATGGTTTGGAACTTTGATGGTATCTTGTGTATTAATTTAGTTGCTCTCAAAACTAGAATGTCCTGATAAATAGCCTTTTGAAATTTCTACACAACTGAAAATAAGGATTCTTTATCATTTTAAAATGAAAAAGTCAGAGAAGTCTTGACTAGCGTAATAGTTGTAATATCAAACTATAGACAGCCAGGTTGTCTTTGAAATAGTCTTCTTGTACATTAAGGAGAGAAAGGGCTGGCTTTTCTGGTAGGAAAAGTTTAAAACTTCCTTTCTTTCCCATCTTGCCCCTTCTCTTTCTTATTGACAAGGATTTGGGAATAAAGAACTAATGAAAAGTTGTTTGTAAAACTGTCCTTTAAATCTAGCAAAACTTCATTTGCTACGTGTGCTGCTTAATAACTACCTTTTGTTTGTAAAATTTTAAACATAGTCTCCACTTCACTCAGCTCATTCAGTGTGAGATGGGAAGTTTAACTAGCACATGTATTCTTATGAAATTCTTTTCAATGAAGAAGTCGAGTGTTTTGTGCTGGCTTTAGTCATAGAATTAAATTCAGAGTCAAATGCAGCCCACAAATTCTTTCTTTATAGATCCCATTAATTCTAAATACAAAATTCTTCAGTGAAATATCTACAGCATAGAGACTAACCGTGTTAACGATGATACAAAACACTACCAACACTTGCAATGGTGCAGTATTTTACTTTCAAAGAGCCATTCCAGCCAATTGCTTTTTTGTTAACATTCTTGCTGATCTTAACACTTGTAGTGGGAAAAGGGTGTGTCGACAAGCTGGTGAGATCTTTCAGAGGATAAAAGAGCTTGCCACTAAGTCTGAGGACCTAGGTTCAATCCCTGAGACCCACTTCTACATGCAAAAAATAAGCAGATAGATATAATTTTATTAAAAGGGGAAGAGGGGCAGAGCTTGCATTAGAGTAATGTGTATTCCAACAGAGAGCACAACATGAATCAGCCAAGACATAATGGGGCGTGATCAGTTCTAATGCCACTGTCTTTAAAATACCTTATTTGAGGCCCCTGCACTCTTTTGAAAGATATTAAAAAACTATTTATATGTACGGTCTACTAAGGAGTAAACTTTTATTTGGGGATAACGCTTTGCCTGTGGTTATATAGCTGCTTGCTTGTACACCTGGGAGCCTTTCATTCCCCCTCTGCTCTTTACACCCTGCCTCCCCTAACCCAAACCACAACCAAATGTCTTCAGCTGAGAAGAGCCGTCCTGCTGTGAGCTCTCGCTAGCTGTTGTAAATTCAGATCACATTTCAGAGGGCACATTTCAGGCAGGTTCTAAAAAAAGGCACCAGTTCTACATTTTCATTTAAAAGGGACTATGGTTTTCATTACAGATATCTAATGAGATTTTATTCATATTTAAATATTTGAATAATTATATTTGTTTATATGGTGAAAGCAAGATTGAGGCAAGTGGCTTTTCGGCCAAAAAACCAGAACAATAAAATCCTGGTTCGGATAAGCTGTGGTTGGATTCAGTAAAGGAGCAAATAGTTTGAGCATCAAGTTTCTAATTTTCTAGGAAGGGAATACAGAAATGTTCCAATCATTTTCTAGTGTGTGCTAATCGTTCTTGTTACCTCAGAAAAGTTCAGCATGTGAGTATTTTTATTTAGTATTCCTAAGAGAGCACTCTGGATCAGGTTCCCACTCACTGGACATGAATGAACTTAAGTCACACAATGATAACTGTTGTGTGGGCCATATTGGAAACCTCCTGGATACTGGCAGCCCATACTATCAGAGTTATCAAGAACAGCAGTTTCCAAGTTTCTCCCTGACTAACGTTGAGACTGTGCAAAGGAAGCTGATTGTTTCGCTCTTCTCTGTATTGATTATGTTGGCGGTCTAATTAAATCAAATAGACATTATGTATACATAAGGTGCTGAACCACTGGGATAATGTGGTTGAACTCGTCAAAGACATGGATATAATTAAGGATTTGTTAACACTTGCACAATAAATCTGTATTATCAAGGACTTTTAACTAAGTATTAAAAATTCATTCTCAGCTGCAACTTGCCATTCATGGCCTCAGCTAGGAAGCAATTTTCTTTTACAAATTTTCTAAAAAAAGGAAGAAGAAAGAAAGAAAAAAAGCCTGCTTTGTAATGGATTTTCCCCCTTTTATGCAGTGTCTGCCATACTGGAAGAGAATATCTGTGGTATGTAATCAGTAGAAGAAGAAATAGTTGATTTGTTTTTACTTCTAATGTGCTTTTTCTCCTCGGGTAGAGGATACCTTTTATAGTTTCTTTGGACTGTGGGTCAGTGGACTCCCTCTGGAGAAGTTGCACTACCATGGGTCATGTCCTTAACTAACAGCAACAGAGAGCTGCCTTGCACTCACACAGCAGCTATCAGGTCCCATAGCTCCTCAGCTAGGGTTCAGAAGTCATGTCCACCTACTTCTCCAGGATGGGATTTTGTCTGGTGGAGAAAGTGTGCGGCAAGTGTACTAGTTAGGAGTGGGGTGGGCATCCTATGGGAAGCTGATGTCTGTACTGTGACCACTTGTGCCTTTCTGTGATGATCTTCATCTGCTGCAAAAGGAACAGTTCTGAAGATGGGTGAGAGCTACCCTTATCTGAGTGTGTGAGGATAAGTGTATAGAATATAGTTAGAAATTATACTGGTTTTGAAAAGTGGCAGTGGTAGGTTCTTTTCTAGGCTCCATGACCTCACCAGCTGTGTGTAGTCAGCCTGGTTTAGTGTCAGGCATGAATTCCCTCCTTTTGAGCTGGTTTTATGCGCAGTTTGCCGTGTGTTGGTTACTTCCAGGATATTAGTACCACTACTGCAGCTTTCTGAGGACCTTCTCCTACTGGTCATTGCTGTGGTTTGTTTCTGGATAGGACTCTTGATCCTTTTCCCCCTTGAGAGACTGCATGTCTCCATTGACTATCAAGAGAGCTAATTCTCAGTGAGGAGGATCCCAGGTCAGATACAGACTGATTCCTTCAACATGGATCCAGAGCATTTGTTGTCTTCAGCAATAGGCTCTTAACATCCTTCTCTGGAGGGCACCAAGGGTAATAGCAATACCCTATATTTTTGGGGGGTGGGAGGGTGGCGTCTCTCGGACTACTCTGACCAATAATTCAAAAGGAGGTTTTCCATTCCTGAAACTGAAGCTTTTGCTAGATAGTGTATAGCTTTGGCAGGGGGAGGCATCTGTGCCCCAACTGGCATAACTGCAATTAAACTACACACACACACACACACACACACACACACACACACACACACACACACGTATGTATATACACACATATGTATATATATGGCATATTTAAGTATATATGCATTTATAATGTAATTTTAAGGAACAATAATACAATTCTCTATGACTTTTCAAGAAACTTGAGTGCTATTTGTCCCCCTTTCTGTCCCTCTCCTTGTGTTGCTCTCCCTCCAGCCTCCCAGGGGAGTCCCCTCACTGTGTTTTTTCATTTCTCCCTTGGTAGCAACTTCATCCTTCCATTCCCCTCTCTAGTGCTCCTGCCCCTTCCTCGTCTGTCATACTGCACACTTGTTTACTTTCCTGGTACCTACTGTCACATCAGGCTATACACTGTCATCTAAAGGTTCAGAGCTGGCATCCATGAGGAAAAAGAAACCTTATGGCACCTGTCTTTCTAGTCCTGGGTTATCTCCTTCAATAAAATATTATCTACTTCCATCCACTTAGCTGTAGATTTCCTTTTTTACAGATGAATAATATTCCATGGTACATATGCACCACATTTTAATCATCCATTCATCAGTTGAAGGAGATTTAGACTGATTCCATTCCCAAACTACTGTGAGCATTGCTCAGCTAGCATCTGTAGAGGAGGATGTGGAGTCCTTTGGGCCCACGGAAAGAGTGGCACCCTGGATAGGTCATATGGTCGATTTGTTCGTAGCTTCTTGAAAATTCTCCACACTCCAGTTTGCAATCCACCAACAGTGAAATGGGGTTCCCCCTTTCCATACAGGATTTGTTGTCAGTTATTTTGTGAATACTAGCAGTTCTGACTGGGGTAGAGTGAAATCTCAATTTACATTTCTCTAATTGCTCCGGATGTCAAACACATTTTCGTTTTTCTACATTTAGGAAAGTAAAATTGGATTTGAAGTCTTCTGCATAACCTCCCATTATTTGTTGTATTTTCCCCCAGACCGATAGATGGGCCAAGTGGTACTCATCTTGGCAGCTTTTCCTCTCATAAACTGACCGTACATACATCATAAATTTAAATTTAATAAAAATAATGGGAGAACTGGATCAAATGTTGAGATGTTGCCCTTAAATGTTACACAATAACACTTTCTCTTCAATCATCTTGCCCCCTGTGCTTTGAGGGTGGCACAGGGAATGTGGAGAAACCCCCAAAGCAATAAAGCCTGCAGGCTCCACTCTCCAGCTGGCTCCACACTGCCTCTTCCTAACTTCAGCTATTAGTGATGAATTTCATTGACACAGGACCAGTTATTGAATGTTTTGATTGCTAATCATTGCAAGCATCTACTGGATTCTTCTGAACATTTCTTTCAAGAAAGAGGTTTTTCAAAACCCATATGAACAAATAACAGCATTTCTTGTTGAAAGCACATGTTCAATGAATTCATATTCCACAGTTATCAGAAAATAGTTTCATAAAGATAAAATTATTGGTGACAGAAATATTTAAACAGTTTTTAAATGAATGTTATTTACTTGTAGTACCTTTGAGGGTGTATTGATTATTTTTTGTTTCCTACCACATTTATAATGAACTTAACGGCTTAAAATAATGCACAAATGATAGTCCCTGTGGGCATAACTTAGGGCTTTTCATCCAAATCTCCCAATACTGTACTCAACATAGCAGTCTACTTGTGTTTTTATTTAACTATAGGGATTAACCTTAGCATACAAAACCAGTAGGTGCCCATGTGAAATATTAAAGAAAGCTCTCATTGTGTAAACAGTACGTTCAGAGGGAAAGATAAAAACTAACAAAATAAACAAGAAAAATCAATAAAATTACAATTTAAAGATTTTTTTCAGGAGGGGAGAAGCTGTGCCATGAGAGCAGCAACAGGGGAAACTGACCTCGTCCAAAACACTGTGGAAAGATTCCCCTCGAATTACTGATCCATTTAAAGATGAGTAGAAGCTATTTACCTGAATAATAGTGATTAAAAATGAGACAGCTTATTAAAAAGTTTATTGTTAAGATTAGATAATTAACACTGTCCAATTGACAGGCTCTAGAAGTCGTCCAGTGTAGATTTATAGAGATTAGGACCAACCTTGAATGTGGTTGGTGCTGTTCTGTGGGCCTGGATCCTGGTCTGAAGAAAAAAGAGATCTAGAGCCAATGATAGGTATGTTCTGTTTCCTAAGGGTGGAAGCGTGTGACCAGACGCCTCCTTCTCTAACCACCAGAAGCCTCCTCCCCCATGATAAACTATATTGCTTCAAAGATTAAATGTATTTTGTCATAGCAGCAAGCTGGATCTGACCTGAATGTTTCCTCCATGGGGACTAACTTTCATGGCATCAGAAAGCACCATGGAAACTTCAAAGGAAGGGAAGCAACCAGTGGTCTGACCCAGCTAAAATGCCTATGAACCACAAGAAGACAAGCATGGCAATTAGCCCTAAGGCTGCATGGTGGCATGAATACCTTGGTGATAATCTCGAGCTCTCTAATTGAACTTAAGTTGCTTAACAAAAGGGAAATCATGCCTGGTACTGAAGACTTAGCCAACTACCCAAGGCTAGTAAAGTCTTGGATCTTGGAGGAAAAACCTACAACCACCAGCACAATTCCTAATTACAGTCTAAATATTTATCCTTGTACACATAGATACATGAAGTTCTCATTTTTCATTGAAGAAAATTCTCTTTAAAACTGAGGGAGACCACTAGAGCAAACCATAAGCAACCAAAATCCAGAGAACAAGAGACTGTGGTGCTCAGTTCCAACTGGTACATCTACAGCAGGGCTTCTATACCTAAAGCTTAAGGATAATTGCAAAAGAGGATGGAAAAACTGCAAGGGCCGGAGGAATGTGAAACAAACTGTGAGATTTTGTCTCCTAGAAACTCTTCCTATGAAGTCTCAAAATCATGGCTGCCTAAGCTAGATCTGTGAAAAAATGACACCATTAGACATACCAACATAAAAAGGGAACATACTCATGAGGCCTCAACTATAGACAAAGAACTATAGGGCACCAAGAAATGCTGAGAGCAGGAGAAGTAGTCTTCCCCAGGGAAGGGGCCCCAATTGGTTATCCAACACCATGTGTTCAGTTCTGAAATCATATACAGGCAAGTAACATTATACAGGCTGTGAAGGTTTTACTTGTGTATTTAGAAATATATACCGTGTATACATACATATACATATAAAAGAAGAGTTAAAGGAATGGGGGGGGGAAGGAATTTGAAGGTGATCAAGGAGAGGGTACAGACAATCTTCTTCAATACAGAATTACATGGTCAAAAACATTAACAGTGTTAAGGGTAAGAAACTAGTTCATATGAAAAAGGTCATTGCTTTAACTAGATACTGATATGGCAAATGGAGAGAAAGGAACATATCAGAAAAGTACCAGGAAGTTCCTTAGGCAAAGACTAACTGAAAGAGTAGATAGACTATACGATGTGCTTACACCTTTTGCTGAGCAGAAATTAGTGGTAGAAGAGAAGGCTTTGTATAATATTATGTTCACATTGAACTTGGAAAGTTGGAAGTACATTTCAGAATTCAAATTTGAGATACCAAGTGGTTATTTATATATTCATATCTGGAGGTCAGATGAGAAGTCTGGATTAAAGATTTAAACTTACAATTGATCTCTGATTAAGAGGTGGGTATAAATGAGGTTTCCTAAAGGATAGAGTGGGTTCGTAAGAAAAAAAAATGTTATAGGATTAATTTGTTAAGAATTAATCATTAAACATTTACCACCCTCATTAAAAGTAATGATGAAGATAGGAATACCATATACTGTTCTTAAGGTTATGAGAAAAATTAAAGAAATCTAAAGTGTGATAATACTTTTGTGTAAAGTGTAGCAGATCATATTTGTAAAATCTTCAGTGTAGCATGAACATTTTATATATACAATTATCATATGGAATACATTTCTGATTGTAATATTTTCATAGTCCCCACTGTATCTCTGTTTCGCTGCTTTTAGACTACAGTTGACCAGAAATCTGCTGGTCAGGATTGTATAAGTCTTCCTCATATCTTAAGCTCAGTTACAAACCCATGAATTACAGAGGCTGAGGACAACTATAGGCTTTACTGTAGTGTGAGCACATCTTGTTACAGATGTTCAAAGTTCCTAGCATGGAGTTATTCTATTGGTAAGCACTGAAGATGCTTTTTGCTGTTTGGCAATGTTTCTTAGCCTTCCCTTGTGACCATTTTCAGTCTGTCTGACACAGATACTGAGTTCATCTTCTGGGCTCTGCCTGGTTTTCACTCTGACTCAGTGGCTGGGAAAAAACCACGTCTCTAGACGAGAACAATAAGCATTTTCTCCACAAAATTGTAATTTGATAACTCAAAGAAAATTTCTGAAAATTTTGCATTTTCTTTAATTTATTTCTTTAAGTTACATGCACATTCACTTTTCTCATAACTTTTAAAATTGTTTTGAGCCATGAAAGCATAAGCACAAATTAAAAGGAGTATCAAGAGATTAAGAGAAAATACATAAGAGAATCCCAGAATATTTAAATTTCTGGAATAGTAAGGGGATGTTGAACAACTTCTCCTACATACACAATTATAGACACACTTTTTAATGGCAGTACAAGCCAGACATATAAGAGCCAAATCAACATGTTTCAATACAAATCTGAGCTAACCAAAAATAAGTGTTAGATAGTAGTTCAAACACAATGTCAAAACCCTTAGGTTAATAGCACTGTACATAAATTACCAAATAAATGAAATAGGCAAGACAAATATCTCATGCAGAAAAATGCAAAATAATTTATGTAGATAGTCTGTCTTCAAGAGGATGGATGGCCATTTGGCATTGGATTACCAATTAGTTAACTTGTTTCTAGAAGAGACTAATTCTCCTACACCTCAGTTGCCTGTAGTTCTTTCTGTAGGGGTGAAGCATTGTGGGTTTTTCCCTTGTCCATTTTGGCTTGTCTATTGGTATCAGGCTGTTCATGTTGTGAGACTTTCTAAGTGTGGTTTCTGACATTACTAGGAAATACAATCTCACAGCCCTGAAAACAGACATATGAGTAACATTATTGAAAGAGCAGGTCATATCTAGGAATATATATGTATATACCTACACATATATACATGCAATAAAAATTAATAAAAAATAGGCCATGGATAGCACCTTAGCCTGGACGTCAAGTTTAGTGTCTAAAGTGATGCTTGATGCTTGGATGGCCTTACATGGACTTGGTTTGCTGTAATGTGAATAGCACTTTACTCTGTAGTCTTACAATCCTTTAACTTCAGTATGATTACCAGAAAAGGAATTAGACAAATTCTATTATGGGGCACTTATCTAACATAAATCAATCTCTCTGTCTCTCTGTCTCTCTCTGTCTCTCTGTCTTTCTCTGTCTCTCTGTCTCTCTCTCTGTCTCTCTCTCTGTCTCTCTCTCACACACACACACACACACACACGCACACACACATACGTGTGTGCCACACACGCACACACACATACGTGTGTGCGTGTGTGAGTGTGTGTGTAATCAGGATTCCTCAAAACTTCTAAGGTCATCAATGATGAGGAAAGACCATCCGAACAAAGAGAAGTAGCTGAACTACATGTTCATCAACAGAAGGATGGAAAGAGAACTAAAGAAAAGTGAAGCTATGTCATTTGCAGAAAAATGGATGAAATTGGAGATTTTCATATTAAAAAAGAAGCCAGGTGCAAAAAAATACATGCTTTCTCTTATTCTAGTTCCTAGCTTTTATATAGACACATAAAATCATGCATATATATGTATATATTAGAGAGGGGCAGAAGATTTGTAGGCAGAATTAAAACTCTCTAGAGGGACAAAGGAGGCAAACATGATGAGGATGTGGAGAAAAATTGGGGTTAGAGGAGGTGTTAGAGAGAATATGGTCACCATATAATATATAGCGTGAAAGCTTGAAAATCAAGTGAACTTTTACAAAAACAAACTGAAGAGACACACTGACGGCATACAGTACGGCATCATAGACAATGTTCTGCAGCAGAGAGTGCATACCACAAGCGAACGAAGTGAATACAGTGACTCCTAAGTATTCAGAAGGACACTGATGTCTGCAGATTCTCACATCCTTATATAAAATGGCATGGAATTTGCATATAACCTATGCGCACCTTTCTGTATATTTCAGACCATACCTAGATTGCTTATGATATCTAATGATATGTAAATTAATTGCAAACATTGATTCACTGAGCAAATAAAGATAATTTAAAATATGCAATGTGTATGTACTTGCATGTATTGAGACAAGGGTTCATTATGTTGCCCAGGCTAGCTCTGAACTTCTATGCTCATGAACGCTCCCTGCTGTAGCTCCCTAAGATGTTGCTTCCTTGAATGTGTGAGGTTGAAGTTAGTTTAGACACTTTTTTTCTCACGTTTCTTCTTTTTTTTCTTTCTTTTTTTTTTTTTTTTTTTTTGAGAGAATGGAGGAGGATCTTGTGTTGGCTTGGAACTCACATCAATGCTCCTGCTTTTACCTTTCAAGTGTTTTCAATTCTTCATTAGTTGACTATAGAAAATGACTAGTAGAATAAAATAGACATTTAGTTAATTATATTAATGCTAATTTTTATTGTTTGTTAATTATTTAGTATTTAAGTTTCACATATTTCTATAATTACGTTTGATCATATCCACTTGACTGTCTAACTTCTCTCAGACCCTCTTCATGTCTCCCTCCTAATTTTATATCCTCTTCTCTCTCTCTCTTTTTTTTTTGAATATGACTCAATATTGCCCGAGTACTAGATTTTTAATTGTCCCAAATGAACCATACTAACATAAGATATAAATGATAAGAGCAACTGGAAGCAGAGCATAAAGAACACAACAATGCTATGCTTAACAATAGTTGTAAACCTCAGACTGTTTTACTAATAGAGCTTGGTGAAAAGACACTCAACAAAACAAACAAACAAAAACTCAAGTGGTAAGATACTGCATCCATTCACAAACACTTGAGCAAATATGCTCAAAGCAGTGTTTTAGGGCCAGAGGAGGGCTCAGTAGGTAAACCTGCATGCTGTGCAAACCTGGTCACCTAAGTCTGATCACTGCACCCAAGCACATAAAAACCCTATATTGTGGCACACATATCCACTACTAGCAATCTTGGGATGAGATGGGAGGCAAAGACAGAATTGGCAGGAGGAACCTTGGTTTGCTAGCCTGAATTATTCAGCATGGCGGCAGAACAAGAGAGACTCTGTCTCAAAGATGAGATAAAAACGTGAGAGTTGACTCCAGAAAGTTGTTCTCTGACATCCACAAGCATGTGTACATGGACACATGTACAGAAACATACACAAACGTACCTAGAAATAAATAATCAAATACCAAGTAAGTAGATAAATCATAGAAGTGATATTTTACCTCTTATTTCATGTCTACTAAAACAAAATGTGCTTTTCTTGGAAGCTAGCCAATATAAAAACTCTTTAAAATATATTCATGTCATTTTCAAAGTCTTTTAAGTAGCCTGGATTTTTGAAAAAGGAAAAGTTTTTGAACTCTACCTGACATATTTGTGAGCTTTGTGACAACTTGTAGTTGTATAACCTCCCTGAGTTCATTTTTCATCAACTAATGAAAGTAATAGTATATACAGACCTACATAAGTATGTGTATATATATATATATATAGTTATGTTATAAAGTTAAGCATCTCTTACAGATGGATTAAGAGCAATAAAACACTAGAAATTGCTATTATTATTATAGATCTACATTTTAATCTATTTTTTCATATTTCTATACACAAATATTGGAAGAAAAGGAAATAGTTTCATATACTCAAATTTTCACAAAGAAAGATGTAAAGGTAGGGGATTGTATCAAAATTCTTAAACTTAGGAAGAAGATATTTGAAATCAGAATATTGATAAAACTAATGAACCCATTCCTCCACATTGTTTAGAGTCATTTCACTTCTGCTTAACCTAGAATAGAAAAACCTAGAAAAAGAACTTGTGTCTGGCCTGTCTGGCTGAACCAGCCACTAGAGCACTCACAGTTTATTGGCATGGTTTATTTTGCTGGGGAAATTCTGTGGCCTTTCTCATGATCTTGGTTCTTCTTTTGCCCTTCCATGGAACTCAGGTATACTAAATAATTTCACACTATTTTAATCTTTGCAGGCATTTTTTTTTTTTTTTTTGCTTCATTAGTGATCTCAGTGAGGTTTCTGAGTTTCTAAACACCTAGACTGTGGTTAAACATATGCACTAGAAATTTCTATCAGAGACAACTGGGAAGTATATTTGTCTTGGCAATCTGAATAGGACTATAGTTACCTTTCCAGTGAAAGCTTTCCCCGACATCAATGTCCATGTGAACATTTTCATTATTCAATATCTTGAGGAATACCTAGGATGACATATGTTCTCTGTTGATGGATATGAATTTTCTACTAAATATGTTTTACTAAAACTTCTGTAATCTTACATTGGCTGTTCCACTGGTTTAATTTAAGGCAGTCTGAATATTTATTGTTGGTAGTTGAGCTATGAATACTCACAAGTGTGAATAGTTCATTGGTTTAGATAGTGTTTCCTTTTGGAATTCTACTTTAATGTAGATATAAATGATGACAGTTGTATGCTTGTGAACACTGAAGGAAAGGATTTTACAGAGTCTCATTATGGGCTTTTTTCTTTTTCGTAGAAACATGTACTATGGAGACACCTCTTAATAAATTGATCTGAAGGTGGATTAACATTAATTGAAAGGTTTTAACATTAAATTGAAAATAATCATTTTATATGCATCTTTCCTTTCTGTACTTTGTGGATGAGGACATATTGAAAGAATGTTATCAAGACATTGCTTTTCACATACATTCATTAGTAATTCAAAGATTTAGTAGCTGATGGTGATGCTAGTGTAATTAGCAGGGAAAAATGGAAGAAATGCATGTTGCTATAGCAATATGTTCATCATGAATGATCTACAGCATAAACACCCAGATTAATTTGCAAGATGCCAGGTAGAAAACTGCATGGCTGACTAGGCTACTCAGATGCCGTAGTATTTGTTTTTATTAAGTATAAACATTACAGTGGGGCTTTCAAGGTATGCGTGCTTGTCACTGTCAATCACACAGGGGTTGCGTTTCAAAAGAGTTTTCAATTCATTTAAAAATGTTTAACAGATAAGAGAAACATGGTTTTTTGGAGAACAAAAAAAATGTACAAGTACGGATGACATTTTGACACCAAAACAAGTTTAACAATCTCCTGTTCACAGGCACAGTAAATATCTGTTTTATCTTAACTCACATCCAGCAGTATAGCAGCTTTCATGTGCAAGCAGATTTAAAATACCAAAATTGGAAGTCACAGCATCAGGAAACAAACCCCTTAAGAAAGCACTTGAGCACTTGTAGATATAACAATGAGCTGAATGACATTTTAACCCACCAGAGTTTATTACTAGAGACTTAAGGAACCAAAATGCATCCTTACCTCATTGGGCAGAGAAACGTGATATGTGGGTATATATAGGTGTGTGTTCATGAGCATGTCTGAAAGTTACAGTTGCCAACTGGATTCTGGTTGAAGATGATATTTTGAGGACTGGAGCCAGACACATGGGATGGTACTAAAGACTCACATTCCTCAGATTGGTTTTGGATGGTTCTATAGCCTTGGCATAAACATAGACCATGTTTATGATATGACCTCCTCATTCCATTGTCAAAATAGATGAACTAAAAAATTGGACAAACAGATGGGGCTGGAGGGATGGGTAGGTTGAGAGAAAAACTCAAGTATTTCCCAGTATGTATAGCTCAGATAATCTCATCTTTATTCATACCATTCATATTTATGATTCCTCAGTAATATAAATGCTGAATATGAACTGTGTGGATGATATGAAATGAATAAGATTCTTGTCAATTTATTCTATTCATATATTTAAAAAAGTGCAAAACCTGGAGTATGAATGGATTTTTCTCAGGATTGTTAAAAAGGACTCATAAACTGTGGAGATGCCATATTCTAACATGACACCAAAGTATAGTGTCCCCATTCAGTCACCATACGCTTCTAGACCACCTGCATTTCAGAAAAGCCATTGTCTCTGGGTGGCATACAAAGTCATAATGTCCACAAGTGCTTAATTCCTAGTTGTATGCCAATAAGTTTGAGGGCAGGGCCTTCCAGGACATTGGGGACTGTTAGAGAGGAAGCTATTTTCTCTTAGTCTAGAGAAGGATTTGGTCTCTGGGAATAACTCCTAACATCTGGTTAAGCCATGTATGTTATGAGACTTGGCCAAGGGAAGTTTTAAACTTCAAGCCAGGCCTGGCATTCACCAACACCATCATGAGATTTAGCCTGGAGGCCAGAGGTTGCCAAACCCATGTTGGAGCCTGCATTACTTACACTGGATAGACAGACACCGTGTGGAGGAAATGAACAATAAACATCGTGTCCTCTGGGGTTCTACAAAGGAAAACAATAAACTTGCTTCAGTCCTGGTTCCAAGAAAGGATGGGTTTCTTCAGGCTACTGTCCAAAAACAGAGTGATGCAGGCAGGCAGAGGGGGCAGCCCCTGAAGAGACAAGCAACTTTCTTTGCTGGCTGTTTCCACCCTGTTAGGAAACCAAGGCTGGCCACCAGTGAAGCTGGTGCTAATCTAATCAGGATGTTTTGCTGTGACTTCTGGTGTGGCTTTGTGTCTGGATTGAGAAGGAAGAAAGGGTTGTGAAGAATGCTATAGTTCCAGTTAAAATTGTTTCTGTGGGTGTCTCTGCTGTTGATCTAATACAAGTTTACCCTAGTAACACTCGTTTATGAAGGATTTAGACTTCTAACCTTATTTAAAGTATCAAACAATGGTTCTCACTCTGGGATAATTTTGTTCTTCCCCCAGAGACATTTGGCAAAGTGTAGAGACATTTTCAATTGTTATGACTGAGTTGGAAGTACGTGTGTGCTACTGGCATCTAGTGGGAAAGGCTGGGGACATTGCTAATAGCCCACAATGCACAACATAGCTCTCTACAACAAAACTCTATCTTGTGTCAACAAGGTTCAGCAGAAACTCTGATCTAGTGATCAAGCACACTTATATAATAGATACTTAAAATTGATAATGGACCACATGCTAAGAAAAAACATCTGAAGGCATATCAAAAGCCAGAAATAATTATTTCATTATCACCATCAAGTGGCGCATGTGCACACACACACACACTTACAAGTTGTATAATTTTATGTACAATTTAAAGTGTCTTGTATAATTTATAGTGTCATGTTAAATTGAAAGAGATTATATTAAGCTACAGCAAAGGCAACCAGCTGTATAATGATATTTCAGATACTCTTTACAACTTTACAGTACAATAGAAGAATAAAGCTTCACTGAAAATACAGTTTTTGAAGGGAGATGCTTTCACTTTCAGCTTTGGATTGAAAATATGTCATATTGTCTGAGTCCTTACCACCTTGAATGCAACCAAACTTGTCTATATGAGGTTTTAACTTTCCTAAACATTTGTAATGTTCTATATTCTCATTACTGTGTTATTTGGAAAGAAAGCATTAAATTCTCTAGTTGGGAAAATAGCGTCTTTTATTTCTGAAATATTTATATTTCGAGCACTGGTATGTATAGCATCTTCACTCCCCACCTCTCTATAAATACATGCATACATAGATATGAGTTATATATAATTTGAGTTTCACAACAAACCTTTCAAAAAGGCATAATTATCCTATGACATAGATTATGTGAGGTAACTATTCTAAGATTTGAAACAAAGTCTCTTCAGTCTTGAAGTTTCAGTGTGTGTGTGTGTGTGTGTGTGTGTGTGTGTGTGTGTGTGTGTGTGTGTGTATCTGCCTGCCTGCTTGTCTCCATGTAGATCCAGGAGCTGATGTTGGATTAAGATTCCTTAACTGTTCTCCACCTTAATCTCTGAGACAGGATCTCTTACCTCTCATCTAACTGGGAGGATGCTGATTGACTAGAGTGATTAGGCTATCAGAACTGGAGGATACTCTCACCTCTACCTCCCCAGCCCTGGGATTAGAGGTACTTGCTACCAGATTAGGTTTTTCTGAAAGTGTTGGGTATCAAACTCAGGTCCTCATGTTTATGCAGCAAACTTTTCACCAGCAGAACTATCTACCTCAGACTTGGGCCTCACTGTTTTGAACCCCATCAAACTGGTTCTGACTCAGTCTTAGTACTAAGGCTACTAGATGGATTTCTAGGTTCCAGAAGCACAAAATTATGTAATACAGAGGGAAGATGAGGGACAACCTCCCTTCTCATAACTTTCTGACTTGGCTTTGCATAAATCTTTAAAGTTCACAAATTCCCTCTCTTCATGATAGCGTCTTGTGCTCCAATCCTACCCTCTTACCTTAAACATCCTGTCTATTCTAGTGTAATCTTCAATAATTCAATTTTTGTCTGTCTCTTTGAGTACCAAGAAGAACTCTCCTTATAGGAAAGCTGATTTTAAGGCATCATAGTAATTTCAGTAAAAATGTGTGTGTTTTTAAAATGCGGATAACAGGGAAATCTGGCCACCTAGGAGAGGGTGAGAAAAGGCTTAGTATGGATAAACACCAGTGACTTGTTCTAAAAGCTTTAGTCTGAAATCATTGAGTTTCCAGTTAGTTTTATTTGGGATAAATTAATTTCCAGGGCTTCTGTTTTATCATCTACAGGATGAAAAGTTTGGTGATAGTATGAAGACAGATGGGCAGATACAGCCAGAGAAAACGAAGAGCTATAAGATCTAAAAGGACAGTGAAGGTATCAGGACAGGCATTAAACAAAAGGCAGGCTGCTCACTTTCTTGGGCTGCAGAAAGGATGTGGCTGTTTGGGCCATTTTTTCTTTTTTTTCTTTTGTTTCTAAACTGTGTGAAAATTTTCAATAAGTATATGTTATTTAAATTTTTTAATGAAATAAAAATAGTTTTACAAACAAAAAGAAGGTGAAATGGAGGTAGTTGTGGAATCTCTTTCAGCATTTATTCCAAAATGAAGCCTGGTGTGCTGGACTCAGCATAATCTTCTGAAAGAGAAGTACAATATTAATGAAATAATAATGGAGAAGAGGGGTACCAGGTATTTTCTGGTCATGTGACTAATACTTCAGTGGGTACCATGTTTCTTGGTGTATTGGTGTTAGTGCCTGTTTGTAGACTGATCATGAAATAAATGAATGTTACTCCCATGAAGTCAGATAAAATTTTCCTTGGTACAAATTAGACTATGGCAGACCTCATCTCTTCTCAGAAGTTAAAAAAAAAAGTTACCCTATTTTATTTGTAGTAAAGTTCAAAGTTTAGATAAACGGCAGCCAAGAGATGAGTTGTCTTTCCACATTCTGATATTCTTCTGACCTGCTGACCTTATCCTCAGTTCCATTCTCTTCACTCTGTCTGGGATCACTCAGATATCCTTTATTGTTGTAGAACACATGATGCACATTATGCCTCAGAGTCTTTGCATCAAGTCCACATTCTGCTAAGAATCTGTAATGACTGATGTGATGAACTTGCCTGCTTCAAACCTCTGCAAGAATGTCACAACCTTAATGATGCTTATCTTGCCCATCTTATGTATATTACCACAACTGTTGCTTTTCAAATATTATTTAGCCCATTTTTCTTGGTCCTGATATTAATGAATTGCTTTCTGCTATCATATTATTCCCTCAAGTAATCTATAGATCTCTTCTTCTTTTATAGTGCCTAGAACTTAGTTTACATCGAAGAAACGTTTCCTTAATGAGAACATGGAGATTATATGTACATATTTTTGTTATTGTTGGGGCATTTCCTTGGACTAAATTTGGATAATTGTATCTTATTTTGTCATATGCAGGTAGCAATATGAAAAATTAAAAATCCTTTAGAGTTTTAAAATTAGCTAGAATTTGATTGGAGTAAGTCATATTTGAATAATAGCTCTATTCTTGTCTTCTTGTAAACTTAATAAAGTGTAAAAATAAATATATACAAGTAGTCCTCTGCTCAAAAAAAATAAGTAGCTGATATTATTGTGTGTTTGACATTGTCATGGATGATAGCATTCAGAGCCTTGTTGGTTTCTTTCCAGAAGACACTAACTGTAAGAATCACTGACTAGTAATGAAATGTCTTACATTTGTATCTACTGATGAGCTACTATGGCTATCTTGAGTAAAGTGCTATCTACTATTGTTCAACAGTTATCCAAGTTCAGTTTATATTTGGGAATTATAAAATAAAAATGTCACTAAAGAGAAATAATGTAGAAGATATATTAATCTGGACTTAGAAACTACATCATTTTTGAAACTTCAAAAATCTTATTTTTCTATACTGAGGTATTGGTTCCACATAAAGTAGAGCAAGAAATAGTATCAATCAGATGTGGACATATATTGTCAATGAAATGAAGCATGTGAGTACAGTTGTTTATGTTCTGTTTATTTGTATATAATAGTGTGTGACTAAAACTGTGCTTCATTCATGATATGTCCTCACAATCAAGTATTTGCAAAACCTCAGAGAAGATGAAAAACCAGTTACCAACTGTGCTTTAGATGCTTCAATAAGATTCTCATGTGCCTGCAAATCCTCAGTGTTGTACACACAGTATGGCCAAATTGATTCAGACTTCATCAATAAAATATAACACAAATTCTCTTTCTGTCTCTGTCTCTATCTCCCCCCAACCGTGTGCATGCGTGCATGTGTGTGTGTGTGTGTGTGTGTGTGTGTGTGTGTGTGTGTATGTGTGTGTGTGTGTAAATCTAAATCAAGCTTTTCTGCCTTCAATGAACTTTTAGTTACATGATTTTGAAAATAGTATAGAAAATTCTTCAGAGACTGGGAATGCACACATCTGAAACCATGTGTTAATCAGAAATACAGTGAAATTTCATTGTATTTGTTCTTGAGAAGATTATCACCCCATGAATTCCATTTCTTCACTGTGATTACTTCACAGTGCTTTTTTTGCTGAATAAATACATCCAAAAGTTCTGACACAGTAAGGCCGGGAGGGAAACTTTCGTTAACCATGTAATAAACTATCTCAAGAACAGCCTATAGTCAATTTTACTTCTCATTTTTCTCTGTTGCTTTACCCCTAAATGATCTTAATATGTGTAATTGTTGATAAATATATGTTAATGAAAGGCATTGAGTGTTTTATTGGGCCCTCTGGAATACCAGCATTTAAGTTCTCAATTGAGAATGGGAAATAATATAAGAACAAGAGCAAATTACGAAAGAACTCACAATGTTGTCATGGAAACTAAGAGAAAGGAGGATGCAGAGAAAGGTGTGGTCAAGATCAAATGCCACAGAAGCCTTGGGTCACATGTTTTGTGGACAGCTGTGCCAGCTTCCACTTCATCTTTACAAGCTGGTACTCAGATTGTGGAATCATTTGGGAGTGTCCTGAAATCAACCCTGGGATGAAAATCTCTGGAGTTTTGTGTGAATCCAGATGCTTTGTAGACAAGGTCAACAAGGTATGTTTAGACCAGGTGCCCATGAAGTCTAGAAAACAAATATTTCTGCGATCTGAAACCAATCTGTGGTGTCGTACCTTTACCACGGTATATGGTTTGGTGCAACATTATTTCGGAGAAAACATTATTGATCTTTAGTCAGTTACAAACTTCTGTACATACAGGAATTTGTGCATATACTCATACATATATTTAGATTTTTTAAAAAATTCCAAACCATTTAAAAAAATCATCTAAACACAAGTTGTGGGATTTATTGAGACAAATGATAAACATCTTTCATTTAGCTTTAGAAATTGTTATAATTTATCTTGATTGTTAATCATCTCCAAATGTATTTATCAAAGACTGATAACATTTTTGATGAGTTTTATAATTATACAAGGCAATATACACTACATGTTAAGGCAGTCTTTTCATTTTAATCATTATATCCATCTTAGTCCATATACATTCAAGTCTTTGTAGTAAAAATATGGCATAATTGAGCATGTGATTGAATGTACAGTTAGGGAAGCAAATTGGGTGTTCACAAAGGGCAAAGTAAAATAAATCACATTTTAAACTAACATTATATCCTTCACACAACCTAGAATTGATATAATTGTTCAAATAGTATCATGGATATTAAACTTTATCACAAGAAACACTTGGTAGTGAAAAACTTAATATTCTGGAAAACACAGTGTGCTTAAAATTCTGGGTCAATAAACCTTATTTTGTAGGTTTTTTAGTTCACCAACACTATGGTTAACCTGATTCTGAAAATCATTCCAGAATTTTCTTATGGTTTTATTCATAAGGATCATGATGAAGGGAGCTTAGCTGTTATATCTAGGAGATATAAAAATGGGAGGAAATTTAATTTGTGAATCTCCAGGAGGCACTATTCCTGACTGTGCCGGCAGGGAGCCATTTGTGGTCATTCCTTCTAAAGTATTACCCTGCCCACTAACTCTACACCATACCATGCCAATCTCTATATCCTTGGTCTGTCTTTTTCCACTCATAGTTAATATCATCTCCAACCCCTGATTATTTATGTTTTAGTGTATATTATTTTTGGAGATTATAATTTGATGGAGTCAAGTAAATTGTCATGTTTATTGTCATATCTCAGAATCTAGTGCAATACCGAACATATAGTAAGCACTTGATAAATCTATTCTTTAATAACAGATTATTTTACTCTTTATAACTAATCACCTTAGTTTATCCATTTTTAAAATTATCTATCACTTTTAGAACATAATATGCTTTAGAGCATTCCAATTGGTTATAGAGTTCCAAATATTCAACCCTAAAAATATACATACAGGTAATATACAGACTGAACATGTTAAACATAGGAATATGTGTATATGTATATATATATATACACACACATATATATATATGAATGAAATAATACTGTGAATAAAGAGGTCATCATTTTGAAAAAGAGAGGGGGAAGATATATGGAAGGATTTGGAGGGAGGAAAAAAGGAGAAATGCTGTAATTATATTATAATCTCAAAATTAAAAAATAAAAATAAAAAGAATAATTTAGGAGGAAACATAGAACTCTTTATTTGATATTCTGATGCATCAAAATTCCAAAAAGAGGTAATATTAAAAATTTACAAACCTGTTTTTGTCTCAAGTAAGCCTGGCAGTTACTAAATATTGTTGTTCTTAAGGAACAGGGAAGTAGTAGGTAGATCACTCTTCAACCTGGAGCTTTGTCTATAGAAACCATTGTTGAGCATGTGCTTACAAAGCCATCTGTTTACACAATGAAACTGAGCAAGTTAACGTCACCACAGCGCGTAGTCCAAGCAGAGGGAGCAGCCATGGCCTTGCCATATTGATGGCCAATCTAATAGTAAGTCTCCCAGGGGGAAGTGAAGAGTCCAAGAAACAAGAGAAAGGCAGAGATGCCCTGGTGAATTCGCTTGCCCCACCCTTGTGTGTAGCTCCTCCAACCCAGACTCTGCACTTGGTTGGAGGCCAATTATTTTGTCCATTTTGAGTTGAGTCTCCGTCACTTGCCACTGAAAGCACTCTAGGGCTTTTTGCGGTCATCAGTCCTATCCTTCTCTCTCTGCCTCTGCTTGGCTAAGCCCCTGTCCTCTCTGATAGATGGTTTCTGGTTTCTTCCCTCGCCCCATCCTACAGGTTCCTTTTTCTAGTCACTACAGGTACCTGGCTAGTAGTGTTATGTAGATCTTATTTAATGGCTTAAGTTTTACAAAGGCTCAGGCTGGGCCAGGCGGTGGTGGTGCACGCCTTTAATCCCAGCACTCTGGAGGCAGAGCCAGGTGGATCTCTGTGAGTTCAAGGTCAGCTTGGTCTACAGAGTGAGTTCCAGGAAAGGAGCAAAACTACACAGAGAAACCCTGTCTCAAAAAACAAAACAAAAAACAAAATAAGGAAAAAAGATTCAACTTTTAGAATGGATTATCTGGAACATAGTTTGTGGTTTATTTTCTGTTATTCTTTGCTTTTCTATTTTCTGGAATACTTTGATGAGACAACACAGCTAAACCTTTACCTCTTCACAACGGAAATAAACTGTTTTTCTTTTATTGAAAGTTGATTTGTTTTTCAGAATATATTCTGATTATGATTTCCCTCCTCACATCTTCCCACCTTCCCTCCCATCTGGTTGTACCCCATCCTGTTATTATATGGAATAAAAAAATATACTATATTATATTATACTATGATATACAATACTATAATATACTACACTATACTATGATACAACAAAAACTAACACATTAGAATTGGGTAAAACAAACACACAGAAGGGAAAAAGCCTAAAAGAAGACACACAAACCAGAGACCCACTCACTCACACATTTAGGAATCCCATAGAAACACTAAATTGGAGGCCATGATATCTACACAAAGGACCTGTAGGTTAAAAAGAGAAAAGGAAAATATAAAATAAAATAAGTAAAAATAAATTTAAAATTTTTTTAAAGAGGAAAAGCCCTGGCACATTATAAGACAATGAATCTCCAAAGAGTCCTTTGTGTTCATTTTCTTTAAAAATTTTTTTCTTAATTAATAAAAAAAATTTTATTTATTTTACATACCAAAGATTCCCCTTCTTTACTCCTCCCACCTCCCAGCCTCCCCCTCACAACCCAACCCCCATTCCTTCCTACAAGAAGGTAAGTACCTCCCACAGGGAGGTACTGAGGCAGGTCCAAGCCCCTCCTCCTGTCTCCAGGCTGTGTGAGGTGTCCCATCATAGAAGTGGGCTCCAAAAAGGCCTACTCAGGCACCAGGGATGGACTCTTTTTCTGTTGGCCATCTACAGCTGAGCACAACCTTTGTTTCCCCAGTGAGACTTCCTAGGAAGAAATGAAAGTTTCATTGGAACGTAGCTACGAATCAGAGACAGCTTCTGGGTTAGGGATGGGGCATGTGTCTACATCAGTCGGACCCCATTTGGTACAGGCCCACAGGGGTCCTGTGCATGCTTCCTCAGTCTCTGTGAGTTCATAGGTGCCTTGTTCCCTTGGTGACATCAGGCTCCTCCGGTTCTTACACCCTTTCATCTCTTCTTCCCAGGATTCCCTAGCACTGAGGGGAGAGGTTTGTTAGAAGCATCCCTTTAGGACCCAGTGCTTTCCCCTCTCTGTGAAGTTAGCTGCTCCCCTCACCCCCCATCCCCCACCCCCGTGTCTTAGCGGCACTTTCTGCATTAACACTCCCAATACTTTGTGGTAATGATTTATTTGTAGTTATCTCACTTCTAGATTCTGGGTCACCGAGATCCAGGTCTAAATGAAAACATTTTCCCCAACTTTGCCAATGGCCTCAGATGTAGTGAACTTCTAATATTCGCTGGCTCTGCGCATAAATCACCGAATTAGTCTCCATGGCTATGTTTCAAAGCATGCTCTCCGTGCATATTCACAAGTACTTCCTTGACATAGGAAACAATTTAAAGGGGGTGATACCTAATGTGTAGCATCTTATAGATTGTTCCTCCCAGAATTTACAATTGTATGCATGAATATTGTTGATTAACTTCCTCAAATTTAGAATCATTTTAAGAATTACAATTTTCCTTCTCTTTTTTCCTGAAAGACTTCTCTTACCTCAAACTGAAGCAGAGCCAAAAAGCAAGAGGAAGCCTAAGGCCTTGTCTGTATTTACTTGGTCTAAAATAGTACTGGACTTTTGTTATATGAGGTTTTCATATGATTTGGGAGGAAAAAGTTTAACCTGCTGCTTTGTTTAAACAGTAATGGCAAAAACTAAAAATAACACAAGATTCCAAATGTGACTATGGAAATTAAAACACAATTTTGGGCAATTGCTGTAAAAACTTCCACTCTCTTTATACACCTTTAAACTTAGCCCCAGCCAGCTCTGCCCACAAAGGCCAATGTTTAACTGACAGGTCTGCTCAGCTGAAGGCTTCTTCCAGGGGCCACATCTTGGGGGGTTTGGGGAAGGGAAGTGTGTGGTTCTCTCTAAATTTCATCCAGAACTACTCTCCCCATTTGACCCTGGAAATTGCTGCAATTTTGGCTTCCTGTGGTATGCAGTTAAAAAAACAAGAAATAAAAAACAAAACAAAACAAAACAAAAAAACCTAAATCAGAAATGGTAGAAATACACTTTGCCAAGTGAAGGGAGTTTATAAACTTGCTATGCTTCGGCTAGCTACATATTGACAAACAACACAGCCTAATTCAATCTTTAACAGGCATTAACCATTCAGATTCCTTGAAAATGATTCAGTCACTAGGGCTACTGTCATGAGTATACGTATGTACATACATACATACATACATATGTTAAAAATTACGTATAAGCAATTCTCTTAAAAATAAGAGATGGAAACTATGTTTATTGTAAGACATTATTTAGGAAATGTCTCTCTTAAGATTACAGGAATAAGGTTGGAGAACAGTGGTGTGCAGGGGAGGTCCCTGGCAAGGAAAGCAGTGTTAGGAGGTTACCATAAAAAGAAAGGTCACTGTGAATCAGCCAGCTAAGTAGTCTGAACTAAGAATACCACAGAGCTGCCTGTTGGACTAAGATGGCTTTGATGAAAAATGACAAATGAGATTGACAGGAGCATGTGAACTGTCGCAGCTGTCCCATTTCAGACGTTCTTCTCCAGGGTGGCTACTGTGTGCATCTTAGAAGCTGCCGACAGCAGCCATTTAAAGAAATGGACACTGTCGAAATCACCTTAGAATGCATTTTGGAGTAGAGGATCAGTTTGATCAGCGTATGTGGACCCCAGCTATCCCACCATTTCAGCTGGCCTCTTAGGATCTCAACTGTTGTCTTGTTTTTCTCTAGTCCATTTTATCTTAATCTAGAGACAGTTTCCAAAGTTCAAGGTCTTTGAATATTTCACCTGCTTAAGATCCCACATTGATGTAAAACAGTACGGCATAATTTGAAAATCATTGACGCAAACATCATGTTTTTTTATTTTATTTAATTGATGAAACTTATTTATTTATTTACTTATTTATTTATTTATTATTTGCAAAACATTGCTTTACAATTTGATATACATTAGTAACCGCTAAGTGAACCTGATTAAGATATGCATTACTTGTAACATGTAGGGGAGGTATACCCTGTGTGGTACTGGGGTTCTGTTAGGCAGTCTATGGCTCCTGGAGGGAGCATAATCCTGCCACGTGGAATAACTGCATTAAAACTATTTATAATTAAAAGCAAGCTATGGTGATGCATGCCTTTAATCCCAGAACCTAGGGGGAACAGGCAATTAGCTTTCTCTCTGAGGTTGAGGCCGGCCTTATCTACATAAGGAGTTCCTGAACAGCCAGAGCTATACAACAGAGACCATATTATGTGTATTTTAAAGTAAGCTGGTAAGTAAATGTGTTTCCCTGTGACTCAGTCTTACTGTCAACTTTTCCTTCTTCTTTGGTCTTCCTCTCTATTAGCTTCCTTTCTCCACTTCCAGGTAAAACCTCACACATTTCCTCTTCTCCCTTCATAGGACACATAGCGTCTGTGTCTTGTTCTCCCTGTCTCTTGTGTGCATTTCTCTATCTTTGTCTGAAATTAGGTGGTTGTATTTACATAGTTTATGATTGGGTCTTTTATTCTGTTTCATTTATCCATATGTCTATTTATGGGCCAGTGCCATGCTGTTTTTATTACTATTGCTCTGTAATTTAACTTTAAATTTGAGATGATAATCCTTCCAGCATTATTCTTTTTGATTAGGATTGCTATGTCTATCTAGAGACTTCTGTGCTTTCAGATAAAGTTTAAAATGTTTTTCTCTTTCTGTAAAGAACACTGTATGATTTAATTGGAAATGAGTTGAATCTGTTAGATTCTTTGAGTAGGATGAACATTTTCACAATATTAATGCTCCCAGCCCATGAGCATCGGGGAGATCTTTTCATCTTCCAGGAGCTTCTTCAATTTCTTTTTCAGAAATTTAAATATTTCATTGTAGATGTTTTTCATCTCTTAGGTTTATTCCTGGGTATTTTGTGAGACATGTGGATTAATGCAGTTGAATCAAAGACCCTAACAAATATCCACATACCTATGAACACCTGATTTTTTTTTTTTTTTTTTTTTTTACAAAGAAGCCAAAACCATACATGGAAAAAGAAGGCATCTTCCACAAATGTTGCTGGCATAACTGGATGTCAAAATGTAGAAGAATGCAAATAGATCCATATCTATCACTATGCATTAAACTCAAGTCCAGGTGGATAAAAGACCTCAACATAATCAATCCAGTTACACTGAACCAGATAGGAGAGAAAGTGAGAAGAAGCATTGAAAGCATTCACACAGAAGACTACTTCCAGAATATGACACCAGTAGCACTAAGAATGACAATTAATAAATGGAAACTTCTGAAACTGAAAACTTCTGTAAGGCAAAAGACAGAGTCAGTAAGACAAAACAGCAGCCTATAGAATGGGAAAAGATCTTCACCAACCCTACATCTGACAGATGGCTAATCTCCAAAATATATAAAGAACTCAAGAAACTAGACATCAAAATATCAAATAATCCAACTAAAAATGTGGTACAGGTCTAAACAGAGAATTCTCAACAGAAGAATCTTAAATGGACAGAAGACATTTAAGGAATTGCTTGACATCCTTAGTCATCAGGGAAATGCAAATCAAAATGACTCAGATTACATCTTACACATGTCAGAATGGCTAAGATCAAAAACACTGAAGACAGCTTATGTTGGAGAGGACGTGGAGTAAGTGGAACACTCTTCCACTGTTGGTGGGAGTGCAAACTTACACAGCCTCTTTGGAAATCAATATAGCAGTTTCTCAGAAAACTGGGAATAAATCTACCTCAAGACCCAGGATACCACTCTTGGGCATATACCCAAGGAATGCTCAATCGTACCACAAGGACACATGCTCAACTATGTTCATAGCAACATTATTTGTAATAGCAAGAACCTGGAAACAACCTAGATGCCCCTCAACCAAAGAGTGGATAAATAAAATGTGGTACATTTACATAATGGAGTATTACTCAGCTATTAAAAAAAAAAACAATGACATCATAAAATCTGCAGCAAGTGGAAGGAACTAGAAAGAATCATCCTGAGTGAGATAACCCAGACCCATAAAGACAAACATGGTATGTACTCATGCATAAGTGGATAGTAGATGTAAAGCAAAGGATAACCAGGTTACAATCCACAGTCCTAGAGAAACTAGGTAACAAGGAGGACCCTAAGAGGGATGCATGGATTACCCTGGGAAGGGGAAATAGATGAGATCTCCTGGGTAAACTGGAGGTGTGGGGTAGGTGTGGGGGACAGGAATAGAGGGGAGGGGAGGGGAAATGTGAACATAAGCAATCAGAATGGGCTGTTGCTTCCAGGTATTCTCAACACCATCAACATGCCAGTAAAGATGAAGGAAAATTTCAAAAGGATCCACCCTTAGATAATCAGCTTCAAGCAGTTCATGGCTGCTGAAGGAAGGATGATCTAGTTTTTTTGCTTTGCTTTGTTTCTCAGGGCTGAGACCCAAAATCCTAAGGCCTACACACGTGCAAGCTAACTGGACACAGTAGTCTGTCTATGTTTGTGTGTGTGTGAGAGTGTGTATGTTTATGTTTAAGTGTGTGTATGTACGTATGTCTGTGTGTGTTAGTATATGTGTGTGTATATTTGTGTATGTGTATAAAACATTATAAAACACGGTCATTAATTTGAGAGGAGGGTGCTCAATGATATATGGGAGAAGTAAGAAGATGAAGGGTAAGGAAAGTAGAAATAATGCAAATATAATGTATTATTGTATAAAATCTTCAAATTAAAAAATACATGCATTATCTCATATACCATTCTGGTGGTAAAAATATCTAAAATTTATTTTTAGCAAATTTCCACAATATCATATTATATCATACACTTTGCATGCTTTTATCCACTACAAATTCGTGTGTTGGAAGCTCTATTGCCAAACCAATAAATAATGTTGGAAGTGCCTAATGAGAGGTGTTTAGGTCATGAGGCCTACACCATCATGACAGCATCATTGCAGTATCTAGAAACATCAAAAGAAATTTTTATGACTTGTAAATAATCCATCCTCTGGTCTTCCTTTGAGCAGTACAAAACATACCTAGGAACTATGCAATGCTCCTACCCAAAGTCATCTCCCCAGCACCCTAGATCTCAAACTTATTCCTCCTACATTAAATTTGGTTTTCTATAACTACCATCTACCTCATCCTCTCTTCCCCAGCTTTAGCACCCATCATCCTACACTATGCTTTTATGAGTTCAACTTTTATACTAAACATAAGAATGGGAATGTGTTTTATTTTGTCTTCCTGTACTTGGCTTATGTCATTTTAAAATGCCATACATTTTCATCCATATTGTCCCACAGTAGTTTCAATTTGATAACTAATAAAGCTGACTAATTTTTACATGGCTATTGAATATCTGTATACCTTTTTTTGAAATAGAAATATGTATTTGTGTGTTACAGTTAAGTTCTTAAATCAATCTAAGTTGTTTTAGCAGTATGTTGACTAAGGGTACAGTTGAATATTTCTGCATGTAGATATCTATTTGCCTTAATAATATCTATTAAAAAGGTTGTCTTTTTTTCTAATTTATATTATTTACATTTGTGTTGAAAATCAATTACTTGTAGGTACATGGGTTTATTCTAGGACTCACTGTTATTTTGTTTTTACTTCATTTCTAGATATTATAATAAAATTACATAATTTCCCCATTCCCTTTTCTCCCTTTAAGCCCTCCCATATACTCTTCCTTGATCTCTTTTAAATTCATAGCCTTTTTAAAAATGAATTGTTACATGTATCTATGTATATACATACATATTTCTAAACACACAAACAGAACCTGCTCAATCTGTATAATATTTGTATATATATTTCAGGGCTGAGCATTTGGTATTAATCAATTGATGTGCTCTTCCCTAGCACTGCCTCTCAAATTGACAGACTCTGTCTTAGTTAGGGTTTCTATTGCCGTGACCAAACATTATGACCACAGAGAAACTGGGGAGGAAAGAGTTTCTTTGGCTTACACTTCAACATTGCTGTTCATCGCTGAAGGAAGTCAGGATGGGAACTCAAACAGGGTAGGATCCTGGAGGCACGAGCTGATGCAGAGACCATGCAGGGTGCTGGTGACTGGCTTGCTTCCCCTGACCGACTCAGCCCACCATCTTAAAGAACCTAGGTCGAGCAGCCCAGGGATGGCACCACCCACCATGGGCTGGGCCCTCCCCCATTGAACACTAAATGAGAAAATGCCTTATAGTTGGATTTCAAGGAGGCATTTCCTCAGCTGAGGCTCCCTTCTCTGATGACTGTGACTTGTGTCAAGTTGGTACACAAAACCAACACTACAGCTTCTTTTTCCTAGATGTTACTGCTATGCATACACATAGTGTGAACATGTGTGTGTACAACTATATAAATACACCCCTGCTTAATCCATTTTCGTTGTTTGTATGTTTAAGATTTCAGGGCTGACCCCTGATAGCCAAGAACAGGATTCACCTCTGGGAGACAGTAATTCTCCCTCTTTCGGCAATCAGTAATTGCTTGTACTTATTTGCCTTGGGGTAGAATTCTCTGAGACTTTCTCTGTTCTGAGTCAGTGTGTTTATTGATATTGCCATTGCTTATATCTTGTTTAGGCAACCACTTCTAGGAGACACAGTCTCTGACTTTCTTGTCCTTATTGTGCCGACTCCTCTTCTGTGCTCTGAGCTTTGGATACAGAAGTTGTGGGTCTGTTGGTCTTCGCATTTTGTCCAGTTGTGGTTTTGTGTAATGTTTTCCATTTGCTGTAAAGAGAAGCTTCTTTGATGAGGGCTGAGAGCTACACTTATCTGTGACTATAACAATAATTTTTATTTGTTATGTTTTTGTCTGTACCATATGGTTTTCATTACTATAGCTTTACAGTCTATTTCGAAGTTACTATATCTTCCCTTAAGATCATGAGTAGAATAGTGCACTATAAAACCATGGAGGAAGGAAACATGGAGAATGTTTCATTACATTTAGTGGATACATTTGAACTATATGTCATATAAAATATTGATTCTATTATATTATAAATCTTTTTATAAATTTGTGAATATTTTATTAAAGCAAGTTAAAATTTAAAAATCCAGTGGGTACTCAAACCCTTTAACATTTTCATAATTTTTCTGAAATTTAAAAGCTTTGTCTTTATTTTATAGTTGTAGACATTCCCATTTTGACCAAGAAAAAATATATATATATATATGTATATATATATATATATATATATATTTTTTTTTTTTTTGACAAGAAAACCTTATATATCCATATATATGGATAAATATGAATAAACATTTGAGACTATACATTTGTACCAAGCAAGTAGAGGAATTTTTCCTTTACATTATTCTATGAACAATATAGAGTGACTGCTACTCATATAGCAGATATACTCAACTGGGTGTTATCAATTAGGTAAAAGTGTATATAATTTTATACCATTTAATATAAAAGATTACTGGTAGAATCAGCCTCAAAGACTACTGAAGGACAGCTCTGCTCCTGCACATACATGAATACACATGATAAATCTGTATACGTGTTGTTCAGGAGGACTGTGAGTAGTTATTGTTTTAAAAAAAACCCTTCTCTCTGTAGATTTAAAGGATGTTATTAAAATACCTTACATAGAATTAAAATGAAGACTTGGCAGTTGTTTAAAGCAAAATAATCTAAGTAGAAAACCATGGTATATGATTTCTTTTTCTTATTCAATCTTTTCATCGTTTCTTTGACATATGTCAGGAAAACTATTAGGAACATTTTAGTCTTTGGATCAGGTCAGACCAAGGCATTCTAGACTAACAAGCACCTCCATGCTAATAATTTTGAACTCTATAGTACCAGTGAAAGTGTTTATAGTGTTCAGGTCAAGCAATGTTGAGTTTATCTTTTCGATTAAGAACATTTCTTTTGTCATAATTTAGTTTAAATAATTTTTACAGAAGCTAGATTCTTTTTTTCCCCCACAGACACAATGTCTTTGCCTTTTATTTTGAGGCAGAGCCTTTTTAATTTAAGCTTGATCTCTTGTATTGGCTTTAAATAATAATATATTGTTTATGACTCACCAAGAGACTCTTTTTTTTCTGGTATTCAGAATTAAATAAACCAAGACACAACACATGTCTTAAAACCACAATAGTTTATTTATGAGAAGAAGGACAGCCTATCAAACTTTCCACAGGAATTTAAAAAATCCACAAGGACTCAAAGCCTTTCCTTTCTTTCCATTCATATAATTTTGGTTTTGGCTTAACACTTAGTACAATATTCACTTCAAAGGAATAGCCCTTGCATTTAAAGTAAACAATCATTGTTTTACACAGACACTTAATTTTTTCCCGCTGGCCTTTGCCTCTTCTCTTCCATTCCTGGACTTTGCTAGCATCATATCCAAACACATCAGATAGAAAATCCCTTTTCTGTTTTATATTTTGATATGAAATACAATTTATGAATGATCAAATTGATACTTTTTTCATTTCCAATGTCTCTTGATATATATAGTTTCTTAACATTTTAAAATGATACTTCTATTATAGAGAATAAGACCTAAGAACTAAGTACAATTAGAATGAAATACATTCTGGCTTTAGGAAGCTAAAGTCAGTTTGAACATGATGCAAAGCAAAGAAGTTTCATTCTGAGGCTCAAATTCTGTGGTCCTGGATAAGCCAAAACATATGCTGTAGGGTAGCTTTAGTTTCATCCAAAGTGGGTTTCATAAAATAACTTAAAATCTCACTTCCAAGGATCCTGGTTAGCAATAATCAAGTGAGAGTCAACAACGAATATTTGCAATTTGCAAATCCTGCCTCTTGCTCTTCTGTCTCAGAACAAGCTGATAATCTGTGGCCTGCCTCTGACAGCCAGCTCTGTCTAAAATACATAAAGTCTGCTGTGTCAGGCCCACTGAGGTATGAAGACTTAGATCAGTTTTATTTACACTGAAGGACTGCATTCTCATCAAGGAGTCTGGCTCATGAAACTCTTAATATTAGTGGTATACTTTTAAACAAAACACATTTGGACTTGCCAATAAATGCAAAATGCTTTGATGATGAAAGCAAAATGGATCATTCCTTTGCTTTATAGAAATATTGTGGAAGGCGTTGTCTGAAGGAGTAGACAACTCCTTCTTTGGTCCGCAGGGTGTTCACAGACCTTCCTATTTTTTTTTTCTCACGGGTAATAACCTAAGTCTTTGGGACAAATAAAACAGTCTTATTTCATACTCTCTTTCCAAAGACTTTTTAAAAATAGTCTTGAGGAGATGTACACATGAATTTATACGTATGTATCCCACTCTAGAATATAAATATATAGATACATATCAGAACCCCTTCAACTATATGAGATTTTATTGTTTGTATCCATGCATACTTTTATTGCAAAGACATCTTCGCCAGTATGGTACTTATGAATATTTTATCAATGTGTTCTGAATCAACACATGATTATGGTCTGTTCCTGCTCTTGGTCTTGCTTGACCTCTCTTTCAATTCATTGTGATGAGGCCATTAAAAGGAGGCATGAAAAGCCCAAAATACTGTAGAAATACAAGGAGCTTTTAAAGAAATAAGTCAGTGGGCACAGGAAGAAAATCACTTCTCTATGCCAACGACTAATGTCCTGTGACTTCACCTCTTGTTGTATAGACCTACAACCAACACCTTCATTTTTACTGGGAAATTAAATTTTAAAAATACTTTTGCTATTTTAAAAAACTGTATTTAGGAGAGCTCAACTTTTGAGATCAAGTATTCTGAAGTCAGACTCATTATCCTGCTGGTGTCCAGTTTAGTGACCAAGATGAGAAGAGTCATCCACTTATCTGCCCTCTGGTTCCCTCATCTCAAAAGTGAGCTTAGGCAATAGAAACTTTCATGATTAACATCTTTGAAATCAGGGGAAGTCTTGTAATAGAATGAAATGTGGGTTTGTTTCTTAGTGATGTAGAGCATGATGTCATGTCTAACACCAAATAATACCTTAAAGTTCAATTTTGTTTTAATTCCAAGTCCCTTGTAGGGTGTTGCAGAGTTTAAATGAGTTAATACAAATAGGACACTGCACAGTGCTGGCAATAAGCAGCATTTACCACTGTATGTATATCATAGAACTTTTGATTATGGTTGAGACTGTTCAGATGGGGAATATCACATCCTGAAGAGGGAGTCAGACTAATCTATGTTATAAAACTGAACAAAGTAAGACAGTTAATTGCCTTGTCACTTTGATTATATTGTAAAGTCTTAAAAATAGAAACTGAGTTTCCTCTTTTTACTATTACACTTTCACAAATGTGGTTTACAGTTAGCAAATTCTTATGAATCATGTGTCACCTACTTTATTTATTTAATCTTTTATTGATAAAATAATAAGAAATCATTTAATATACACAGTGAATTTGTATGCAACTGTAAAAAAAATGAAATAATTATATCAGCAGGAAAACAAATGGAACTGGACATTACTATGTTAAGTGAAATAAGCCAGAACTGGAAATACAAATGCTTCATGTTTTCTCTTATATGCAGACTGCATATTTCAAACTTTATACACATTATGTTTATATTTGTGTAGGTCATAACACTAGAAAGTGCATCATGAGAAGGGTTTGAAGAGAGAGTGAAAGAATACATGTGACACTGAGGCAGATGGAGCACTGTCTGGAAGAAAGAAGAGGGCCAGCATAGGTCAACACTTCAGGGGACGCCATTGGGTTTGACTACAATGACACACTTGTACAAAATACCACAATTAAATCCATTGCTTTATATGCTAAGGCAAAAGTTACTTAAAAGAAAGAAAAATTAGTGGAGAAAGATTAAAAGCTAGAGGACCCAGGTGTACATACTTGCAATCTCAGTACTCAAGCAGCTGAGAGAGCAGGATCATATGTTTGAAACTAGTCTGGGCTATAGAGTAAGATCCTGAATCCAAAAATATGAAAATATTACAGGCTCATCAAATTAATCATTAAAAGCAAATGCACAGCCGGGCGGTGGTGGTGCATGCCTTTAATCCCAGCACTCGGGAGGCAGAGGCAGGTGGGTCTCTGTGAGTTTGAGGCTAACCTGGTCTACAAAGTGAGTTCCAGGAAAGGCTCAAAGCTACACAGAGAAACCCTGTCTTGAAATACCTCTCCCACCAAAATAACAAAACAAAACAAAAAACAAATGCACATTACTAATGTTTGATCAAGCACTCTTTAAAATTTTTTTCTTTTTTTATTCAGAATTTAATGCAATGCATTTTGATCATATTCACCCCTACACCAATTACTTCCAGATACCCAACCATCTCCCTAGTTACCTGGCCTCCTTTTCCTTTTTTAGAAAACCCCTGAAGTCCAATTTGTGCTCCACAATAACTCTTGGTTGTGAGTCCTGCCTTGGAAGCATAATTGGCCTACAAGGGTACACATTTTTAAAAATTTGGCTTTCTGTTCCAGTAGCTGTCAATAGCTCCTGAGCTACAGGTGGGACTTTTTACCTATCTCTCCACCTCCATGATGGTGTTTGACATGACTTCAAATAGTTCTCCTGAATGCTGAATGCTGCCCCACTGTCTAGTAAGCAGTGTTCTACTAGAGCTATTGAGAGAAAATTACATGTCCACACGGCTATTTCCGGTTCAGAATAGCCATCTCCGGGTCAGACATCTCGTGGGACTGGGACTCTGTGGCTTTACGTAGTTGCGTAAAGCACGCGCAGCCATGTAATCTACGTGCATGCGTGGAGTACCCACAGGAGTTCCTGTATGCATGCGCAGCCCAACCTTTATAAAGCTGGTGCCATCTTGCATGAGCCCCCCTTATCTCCTCACCCACGTGTGTTTCACACAGGCCTGTCACCTCCATCCTCTTTAATAAAACTCTTCTGTGGTCTTGTCATGTTCGGGACGTGTTCCTAGCGCCACTTAAATACTAACAGCTATCCCCCACCTATGGCTTTTAAGAGCTTTCCATGCCTTGTTTCCCAAATATAGTTCATCCTTGGGGAGAGAAGAAGATGTTGATTTGATGTTCTGTTTAGATGCTAACAGTACAAAGTCTATTATTCTGTTTGTTGACTAGTTGACTTTTGAACATTTTGGACTTTTGAAAGCTTAACAGTAGGGATGAAACGTCCAAGTACTATCTGAATTTCTCCATGATGTATGACTCAAATGTGTGGAAATCTATGTTAAATGTCATTAGCTATGAGAAACAGCTTCTCTGATATGTGTGGAGAGATGCATTAATCTGTATGTATAGTAGTCATTATGAGACTTTCTAATACCATCTCTGTCTAAATAATAGTAGATTTTCCCCCTAGAACTATGACCTATATACCTTCAGTTTCTTGGGCCAGATATGCTATGAGGTATGGATTCCATCATGTGGAGTAGACCTTAATCCAATCAGAAAGTGTTTAGTTAATCCCATAAAATTCATGCCACTAATGTAACAGTGGACATATATTACCCAGACATTTATTATTATAGCTCACAGGGTTCACAGCTAGTTAAGACTTATGACTACTGTTTACTCCCACTTGGGAAGGTAGTCCTGAGTTTTAAGAAAGCCGACTGAGAAATCCAGTAAGCAACATTTCTTCCGCTTTAACTCCTGCCTCTTCGTTCCTGTCTTGAGTTCCTATTTTAATTTCCCTCAGTGACAAAGTATGATCTAAGAGTTGTAAGCTGATACTAACCTTTTCCTCCCTAAGTTGCTTTTAACCATGGTGTTTATCACAGCAACAGAAATGTATTTTAAAAACAATTGGACGGAGTCAAACCCACAACAGGGCCCACATGGGAGGTTTATTGAGGGGAGAGAAGAGAAGGGACAAAGAAGCGGGCAGAGACATTCCCTGGGGACAAGAACAAAGGAAGAGAAAGACAAAGAGACAGGAGGTGGGCAAGACCTGCTTTTGTAAGGAAACACAGCAAATGTACACAAGGTGCTGCAGCTGAGGATATATCCTGTCAGGACCCTAAGGGCAGGCCAGTACAGATGCCTAAATGCTAGCAGGAAAGCCTAAGACAAACTATTCTCTAATTTTTAGTTGGGGTGTTTATTTTTTCTGTTGTCTAATTTTTTTAAAGTTCTATATTGGTTTAAATATTAAAGCCATTCCATGTAGTTAAAAGGGAGGTTTATTTTGTGGGGTAACTTACAAATGAAGGGATAGGTAACAGGGTCTGGGAAAGGTGAAGCACAGTTCAGTGGTGTTCTCTGGAGAACAGTGCTCCATCTACCTCCAGTGTCCAGAATCCAGGAACCAAGAGAGCAGGCCCATCCAGATCTTGGCACTTTAGGGGTCCTCTCTTGGCTCTCCACCTTGTAGATGGGACAGTTCCTGAGGCCTCAATGGGGGTGGTACTTCCAGGTCAAAGCTGGACCAGCTATCCACCACGGTTCTTTGTACATTGTAAATATGAACTTCCTGTGAGATGCATATCTGGTAAAACAACCCCCCCCAATTATGTACTTTGCTCTACAATTGAATGATGGTGTCCTTCATGGTGTAGAAGCTTTTTAGTTCCACGCAGTCCTATTTATAAATTGTTAAACTAAATGACTATACTACTGGGGTCCTGTTCAGAACCTATAGGTCTCTTTCTGTGCCTATATGAGTAATTGTAGTCCCTACTTCCTCCCTATCAGTTTGAAAGCATCAGGTTTATGTGGAGGTCTGAATGCTATTTGTAGCTGAGTGCCATGCAAGATGAATGCTAAGTCTCATTCACTCACATGTTGATCAGCACCATTTGTTGGAGATGCTGTCTTTCCTCCAGTGTGTGTTTTTGGTGTAGGTCAAAATTAGGTAGCTATAGGTGGATGGACTCATCTAGATCCTCATTTTTTGTCCTTTGACCAATATATCTGTTTTCATGTCAATAGTATGTGGTTTTTATTACTGTAACTCCATAATATATCTTAAAATCAAGAATGGTGATGCCTCTAGCATTCTTTTATTATTTGAGGTGATTATGCCTATCTTTGATTTTTTTCAAGTGTTTCCATATGAAATTTAACGTTATTTTTTCAATTTCTGTGAAGTATTGTATTGAAATTTTGAGGGGGATCACGTTGAATATGTGGATTTTTTCTTTCTTTTTAAAATTAAATTTATTTAGTTATCTTTATATCCTGACTACAATTTCCCCTTTCTCCTCTCCACCCATTTCCTTCCTCCACCTCTCTTCTTCTGTTTATGTTCAGAAAGAGACAGGCCACCCATGGTTGTCAACAAAGCATGGTGTATCAAGCTGTGGTAAGGTCCACAGAAGAGCTGTTTATTAATATAGGATAGAAGAGACGTGACGGGCCTGTGTGAAACACACACGTGGTTGAGGAGACAAGAAGAGGAGGAGAGAAGAGGAGAGAGCTGTGCAGAATGGCACCGGCTTTTTAAAGAATGGGCCACACATGCATACAGGACCACATGGGGCTACTCCATGCATGAGCGTAGATTACATGGCCGTGCGCGCTTTACGCAGCCATGTAAAGCCATGGAGTCCTAGTAATGCGATATGTTCTGACCTAGAAATGGCTATTTTGAACTGGAAATAACTAGGTGGTCCAGCGGGCAAGCCCAACTGTGTGGACATGTTGTGATTTCCTATCATTCCCAACTCATTTCCTCTTAAAAAAGAAAAAAAAATGTGGATGAGTGGTTATGGGGCACTGTTTCTCTCAAAGACTGCTTCAGGCTGAATGGTGGACGTCGGTTAGCACTTGGGGGAAACGGGGATGCTGGCTCCTGAAGTCCTGGGATGAAGTCCTGCAGCTGTGTCCATCCTTCATGGTGTGGCTGGTCCTGGGATGAAGTTCTGTCATGCCTTGTTCTGCAGCTGTCCGTCGTTCATGGTGTGGCTGGGAACCTTCTGTCTGACAAGACACTAGTGACATAAAAAGCTTAGAGAAAAGACTCATTATTATTTTATTTTTGGAGTTGACATTTATCTGAGGTAGATTTGGCCTGTCCGGATGGAGACATGTTAAAAAGGTGGCTGTAATGTTTTAGTACTCTGCCTAGTTGGGAAAGGAAGGGGTGATACCTTATTCCTCTGGAATTGGTGACAAGGCAGTGGATCCTGGTGTCCTTTGGAGCTTGAGAGTGGAAGAGAACTTATTTTTTTTGAATTAGGGACAAGGCAAAGATCATGGCCCTGTCTGTATGCACATGAGAAACACAGGTGGTAACTTTGAAGTGAGACAATGAGCTCTTATCTTAGTTGGAAATCTTTCTCATTAAGTAACTCTGAAAGTACAATTAAATCTGGTGAGGTAAGTAATGCTGTCCTCTGTTCCCGACAATAGAAAGGAGGAGTGACATCCTAAAACTCCCAGGACTGAGTCAATGGCTCTAGTGTCCAGAAGGAAAGAAACAGATAGCTTCCCTGCTGAGTTCTGGGTTCCCTGCTGTGTCTGTAGCCAAGCCTAGGTTTGCTGGAGGTCTCAGCTTGATGTACCCATGCCTCTTGGCACCTGGGGGCAGTCAGTTGTCTTTCTAGGCAGCACAAGGACAAGGCTGTTGATGGGCAGGGCATTTGCTAGCCCGTGGCCTTTTTCACTTAAGACAGGGACCCAACAGCTTTCGGGAGTCAGCGAGTGCCAGCACTTGGCAATTTTGTTTTTGGGCTTTTATCTCTTCCCTGGCACACCTTAAATGCCACAGATGACTCTTTTGCCCATGGGGTCAGGAGCCTTGCTCTCCAGATACTTAACTTTTAGCCAGGAACAAGAGACGGATTTTATTCTGTGTCCTGAATTTTTTCCTGACAATTGGCTTAGGGACAGCTTTTGGAAGATCTGCCAGTAGGCAGACTGTAAACCGATCGTTTTTTTTGGAAGACTTGCCTGAGGCTATAAGCTGATTTTTTTTGGCTTAGGAGCCATCCTAATTATTATAAACTTAATTGTTTAGATCTCAGCTGCTTTTAGACGCGTCTGTGGTTCTCAAGGCAGTTTGAGAATGAGTGGGTGGAGTTAAGGTAAATTAGGGCGAGTCTTAGAAACTGCCCAAGCCCTCGAATTTGAGCCCGCCCACCGCCGGTACGGAAATCAAACAGAAAAGGTTACACGTGGCAGACGCCTTAGTGGGAAAGGAAAGAAAGGGTTTAGAGCTTTAGCAGAAAGCTTGGAGATGAAGCAACTCTTATTTTCCCGTTTGCTGGCTGAAGTACCTGCCACACTGTTATGTGGTCAGGTTTACCAGTACCGCAAAGTTGTTAAGCAGCCAGATTTACTGGTACCCGCCTCATCCACCAATGTAAGTGGGTGGTATCTGCCCTCTGTCCCATGGCTGTAGCTGAGTGAAAAATAAAAAATGAAAACAACAAAAAAACAAAAAAACAAAAACCGGGATCAGACTTCAACTCAGGCATCCTAAGAATGAAGTGAGATCTAAGATCAGCTCAAGCACTCCCCCCCCCCTTTCATCAAGGGATGGGAAGAGCTGCGACTGCGCTGCCGTTGGTCCACCCAGTAGACCCCAGATGCCATTTTTGCTCCTTCTCGTAGGGGGCAAAAATGTGCCCGCCATTGCCAGCACAGCCTGAGGACAACCCCCGGGATTTTCCATCGCAAACATATAGCTCAGATTTCAGCCATTAGAACAGCAGACTCACTGTGAAAAATCATGGCAGTATCAGCAGTGGAAAGCTGAGCTTCTCATGGCTGGCCACCACCCACGGCGGCCAGCTGGAGGTGTGTGCTGGTTGGCGGAAGAATCATTAGCCATGGTTACCTTTCTAGAGCTTTATTGAGAAAGAGATAGGGACAGAAAATCTTCTGGTTTAGGCATAGCTAGGAGTACATGAGCAGGAGAGAATGAAGAGACAGTTTAACATTGAGAGAAAGAATGCTAAGATAAAGAGCAACTCTTTCCATTTGCCTGTTCACTGGCCGGAATTAGATAACTCCCATAAAAGATTGGGATTTTTTGTTATTTTGTAAAGCATACTTGGGCCATCTCTCAGTACAGAGATGGATAAGCTTAGGAATCTTTAAGTAAAGCTTCAAGAAGACAGCCTAAGGGAGAGGAAGTACTGATCAGTTTGGAAGCCTTATTTCCCATGTCTGCAGCGGAGAGGCAGGGAAAAACAAAAACAAAAACAAAAACAAAAACAAAAAATGTGAACCAGAGCCAAGACCTCCCAGAGGCTGGACAGATCTCAGGCACAAGCAGCTTCATCCACTTGTCAGCTGAGAAGCAGTGACCCTGCTGTATGAAGCAAGGATTCCTCAGGAACCCTTAATGTCCAGACGCCCCATCGAGTGCGAAAAATGTGCCAGCTTCACACAGTACCAGGACGCACCTGATGGTGGTGGTCCTATCATGAAAAATATCTCAAGCTGTGAAAAATATCTCAAGCTGCAGACATGGGAGGTGGCTGGAAATTTTGGCCTGCGATAGGGGCTGACCATATCCAGTAAAGACCATGGCCGGGGGTTCCCCTGGTTTCAAGAATAACCAGTGATGAGCCGGACATTCAACGGTCATTCTCATGGATTCAGGGAACCATTTATGCTAGCCAAAAAGGGGAAAACTCACCAATCAGAGGAACGGTGTTGCATGTGGATTTGTGCAGCCAGGTGAATGGACAGTGGTTTGTCGCATACGGAGCAGAGTTCCCGGTCTGTGCAGAACAGAGACCCCATCCCTGGTACCCAGGTTTCCAGGCGTAGGGCACCTGTTCCATCATGGAACCAATGTTAGTTTTTTATTTTGGCGCTCTTACCCTGGGAGGAACATGTCCTGACCATGACAAATCCACAGAAGAGCTGTTTATTGATATAGGATAGAAGAGACGTGATGGGCCTGTTAAGAAGACAAGAAGAGGAGAGACAGAAGAGGCCTGTGTAGAATGGCAACGGCTTTTTAAAGAGTGGGCCGCGCATGCATACAGGACCGCATGTGGCTACTCCATGCATGCGTGTAGATTACATGGCCGTGCGTGCTTTACACAGCCATGCAAAGCCACGGAGTCCTAGTAATGTGAGATGTTCTGACCTGGAAATGGCTATTTTGAACTGGAAATAATTAGGTGGCCCACCGGGCAAGCCCAACTGTGTGGACATGTTGTGATTTCCTATCACTAAGTATCTCCCCTTCTATTAAGGCTAGGCAAGATGACCCAGTATGAGTAATAGGTTCCTGAAAGCCAGCCAAAGGACAGCCCCTGCTCCCACTGTTAGGAGTCCAACAAGTAGACCAAGCTTCAGGACTACCACATACATGATGCATAGAGGGCCCACAGAGGCTCCCTGGTTACCAGTTCAGTCCCTGTGAGCTCCTACAGCCCATGTTAGTTGTTTCTGTGGATTTTCTTGTTATGTACTTGACCCTTCTGTCTCCTGCAATACTTCTTCCCTGTCTTCAGCAGGATTCCCTAATGTTTGGCTGTGGGTCTCTGCATCTGTTTCCATCAGTTACTGGATGAAGGCTTTCTGATGACAATTGGGGTAGTCACCAATCTGGTCACAGGAGATGTTCAGTTCAGTCTATGTATCCACTGTTGCTAGGAGTCTTAGCTGAGGTCATCCTTATAGATTTCTGGAAGATTCCCTGTGGTATTGTGTTCCTCACAATATTGTGTACACTAATAAACTTATCTGGGGTCAGAGAACAGACAGCCACTACAACAGAGCCAGAAATGGTGGCTAGAAAATGGGTCAGAGCAAGCCATAGCAGAAGCTGGGCAGTGGTGGTGCACGTCTTTAATCCCAGCACTTGGGAGGCAGAGCTAGCAGGATCTCTGAGTTCAAGGCCACATTAGAAACAGTCAGGCAAGGTGACACATGCTTTTAATCCCAGAAATCCAGCCTTTAATCCCAGGGAATGATACTAGAAAGCAGAAAGGTATATAAGGCCTGAGGACCAGGAACTAAGTTAGTTAAGCATTTTGGCTGGTTAGGCTTTTAGGCTTTGGAGCAACACAGTTCAGCTGAGATCCATTCTGTATGAGGACTCAGAGGCATCCAGTCTGAGGAAACAAAACCAGCTGAGGAACTGGTGAGGTGAGGTAGCTATGGCTTATTCTGCTTCTCTGATATTCCAGCGTTCACCCCAATAACTGGCCTCAGGTTTGATTTCATTAATAAGAACTTTTAAGATTCCTGCTACAATTCCCTTGCACCAGGTTTCTATCTGACCCTGAAATATGCCCCCCTTCCATTCATCTGTCCGTACTCTTCCCCTCCATGTACCCTAACCTTATCCCTCATATTCCGATGCCCGCCTACCTCCAGTCCACCCATGGGCTCTATATTCCCTTCCAAGGGAGATCCATGCTTCCCCAACCCCATGAATCCCTCTTCTTACCTACCCTCTCTGGGTGTGTGGATTATAGCATGATTATCCTTTACTAAGCAGGTAATATCCACTTATAAATGAGTACATACCATGTTTATCTCTCTGGTTCTGGGTTATCTTGATGCTCCATTGTGTAAATGTTCCACAATATTTTCTTTATCCATTCCTTTGTTGAAGGACATCTAGGTTGTTTCCAGGTTCTGGCTATTATAATAAAGCTGCTATGAACATTGCTGAGCAAGTATCTTTGTGGTATGATTGAGCATCCCTTGGGTATATGCCCAAGAGTGATATAGCTGGGTCTAGAGATAAATGAATTCCCAATTTTCTGAGAAACTACCATACTGATTTCCAATGTGGCTGTACAAGTTTACATTCCCACCAGCAATGCTGTAGTGTTCTCTTTGCTCCATACCCTCTTCAGCATAAGCTATCATTTTTGTTTTTGGTCTTAGCCATTCTGACAGGTGAAAGATGGACTCCCAAGACTTGTTTTGATTTGCATTTCCCTGATGGCTAATGATGTTGAACATTTCTTTGAGTGTTTCTCTGACATTTGAGATTCTTCTGTTGAGAATTCTCTTTTTAAATCTGTACCCCATTTTAAAAATCGGATTATTTGGGTTTTTTTTTTTTTTTTTTGATGTCTAGTTTCTTGAGTTCTCTATGTATTTTGGAAATCAGTCCTCTTTTGGATGTGGGATTGATGAAGATCTTCTCCCATTCTGTAGGCTGCCATTTTGTCCGATTGACAATGTCCTTTGCTTTACAGGAGCTTTTTTATTTCATGAGGTCCCATGTATTAATTGTTAATCTTAGTGTCTGTGCTACTGGTGTTCTATTTAGGAAGTTTTATCCCATGCCAATGTTTTCATGGTTATTTCCTACTTTCTCTTCTATCAGGGTCAGTGTAACTGGATTTATGTTGTGGTCTTTGATCAACTTGAGCTGAGTTTTGTGCAGGGTGATAGATAAGGATCTATTTGCATTCTTCTACATGCCAACGACCAGTTATGCCAGCACCATTTGCTAAATAGGCCTTTCCCCCCATTTTATAGTTTTGACTTCTTTGTAAAAAACAGGTGTCCATAGGTGTGTGAATTTACTTCTGGGTCTTTAATTCAATTCTATTGACCCATCTGTCTGTTTTTATGCTAATATCATTGTAGTTAGAGTTTTCCTGCCTGGCCCACAGTCAGGAAAAATCTCTCTTACCCGCCAGTCCCACAGTCGCTCAGACCCAACTAAGTAAGCACACAGAAACTTATATTGCTTACAAACTGTATGGCCATGGCAGGTTTCTTGTTATCTACTTCTTCTATCTTAAATTAACCCATTTCTGTTAGTCTATACTTTGCCACATGGCTTGTGGCTTACTGGTGTCTTTACATGTTGCTTCTCATGGCAGCGGCTGGCAGTGTCTCTCCAGCCTTCCACTTCCCAGAATTCTCTTCTCTCTTGTCCCGCCTATACTTCCTGCCTGGCCACTGGTCAATCAGAATTTTATTTATACAGAGTGATATCCACAGCATATCATGCTGTTTTTATTACTATAGCTCTGTAGTAGAGCTTGAAATCAGGGATGATGATACCTCCAGAAGTTCTTTTATTGTACAGCATGGTTTTAGCTATCCTGAATTTTTTTTTTCCATATGAAGTTGAGTATTTTTTTTCTCAAGGTCTGTAAAGAATGATGTTGGAATGTTTATGGGGATTGCATTGATGTGTGGATTGCTTTTTGTAAAACATCCATTTTTACTATGTTAATTGTACTGATCCATGAGCATGAGAGATCATTCCATCTTCTGATATCTTCTCCAATTTCTTTCTTCAAAGACTTGAAGTTCTCATCATATAGGTTTTTCACTAGCTTGGTTAGGGTTACACCAGGATATTTTATATAATTTGTGGCTATGGTTAAGGGTGCTGTTTCCCTGATTTCTTACTCAGCCTGTTTATTGTTTGTATACAGGAAGGCTACTAATTTTTGAGCTATTCTTGTATCCAGCCACTTCATTAAAGATATTTATCAGCCGATAATTTTTCACAATGTTAATCCTATTAATCCATGAGCAAGGGAAGTCTTTTCAACTCCTGGTATCATATTTCTTTATCAGTGTCTTAAAGTTTTTATTATACAAGTCTTTCATATCCTTAGGTTTATTTCAAAATATTTTATTTAAATAATTTTAGGCTATTATGGATGACATTATTCCCCTCATTTTTCCTCTGGGATATTTGTCATTAGTATACAGAAAGGCTATTGATTTTTATACTAATTTTGTATCTTGCTACTTTGCTGAATATGTTAATCTGCTTCAGGAGATTTCTGATGGAGTCTTTAAGGTCTTTTATGTGTAGAATCATATCAAATGCAAACAAAAATACCTTCATTTCTTCCTTTCCTATTTCTATATTTTATCTACTTTTCTTAACTATTCTTATAAATAATACTTCAAGCATTATGCTGAACAGGATTAGAGGGATTGAACATCCTTGTCTTGTTCCTGATATTAGTGGAAATACTTTGAGATTTTTTTTTTCCTTTTGTATGATGTTGGATGCAAACTTGTAGATTTTCTGTATTATGTAAGGCTATGTACCTTATATTCCCAGACTCTCTAGGACTTTTTTATATCATGAAGTGATGTTAGATTTTGTCAAAGGTATTTTCTGCATCTGATGATATGATCATGTGGTTCCTATCTTTAGTCTACATGATTGCTTTTATTTATCAGTTTATATATGTTGAAACATCCTTGCATCTTGGGCATGAATCCAACTTGATCATTGTGGATAATATTATGGTGTGTTTTTAAATTCAGTTTGCAATTCTTTTAAGCTCAGTACCATTGTGTTTATTATTATATATTATTTCATAATTTCACATACTCATCTTTCAAAAACTTCTTTTAAAACTAAGAAATTTTGAAACTATGTTTATCAAAGAAATTGCTCTAATTTGTTAGCTTTTTGTTTGGTTTTAGTATCAAGTAATATTGGATTCATGAAAATAATTTGGAAATGTTTATTCCTTTTGTACATTATACAACACTTTGAAAAATATTGGTGTTAACTCTACTTAGAAGAATTTTGCACTATATCTAACTGTCCTTACATGTTTTATAGTTGACAGATTGTTTTAAAATTGTTTCTCTTTTATTAACTATTTTATTAAAATTATTTACTTTATCTTGGTCTAAATTTTTAGGGCATGTATACCTAGACATTAATCCATTTCTTTTAGATTTTCCAGTTTAGTATAGATTTTAAAAGTATGTCCTTATGAGATACTGAAGAGCCTTAGTGTTTGTTGTATGTATCTCTTTTCATTTCTGACTTTATTTAGTTATGTCCTCTTTCCCTTTCTTGTGGTTAATTTGGCTGAAGGTCTGTCAATCCTCAAAGAACTAACTTTTCATTACACTAATTTTTATATATTTCAATTTCATTAATTTCAGCCATGATTTTGATTATCTCTTCTTATGTTCAGGTTGGGGAAATAGTTTATTTTTCTCTTTACAAAGCCTTCAGAAGCATTAGTAAGTTAAAATGAGATCTTTCAAGTGATTGGATACAGGCCTTTAGTCCTATAAACTTTCTTGCTAGGACTGCTTTCATTATATCACATCAATTTTGGCATGTTGTGTTTTAATTTTTATTCAATTCTAGAAATTTTTAAAGTTCCATCTTGAGATGTCTAGACTTAGTTTTCTTCCAACAGAGTCTTGTTTTGTTTCCAGGACTTGGTGAATTTTTTGCAGTTTCTATTGCTATTGAGATCTGGATTTGTTAACAAGAATTTCAGGATGTTAATTCAATTTTCTTATATTTGTTGAGACTTGCTTTGTTTTCTCATATGTGGTTGATTTTGGAGAAAGTTCCTGGGCTTCTAAAAAGAATATGTATTCTTTGGTGTTTAGATGAAATACTCTGTAAATTTCTGTTATATCCATTTTTTACAATATCATTTAAGTGCAGATTTTCTCTATTTAGTTTTTGTCTGGATGAGCTGTCTGTTGGTGAGAGTGGAGTATTGTGTCACCCACTATCACTGTGTTGGTTCAGTCTGGGGTTTTATACGTAATAGTATCTCTTTGGTGGAATTCAGTACCCCTGTGTTTAGTCTCTTGTAATTTTCTTTAGTGAGTATGAAAGGTCTTCCCCAACATCTTCTGATAAGTTTTTGTTTAAAGTCTGTTTTGCAGGATATTAGAATAGTCACATCTACTTTTTTTTCTCTGTTTGCTTGGAATACTTTTTCCTATCTTTTTATTCTATGGTGTTGTCTATTGATGTTTATATGTTTCTTGGATGCATAAAAAAGATAGATCTAGTTTTATAACCTGCCTGCTACTCTGTTTTATGTTATTGGGGAGTTCAAATAATTAACAGTGAATGCTATTATTGAAAAAATGTTTATTAATTTCTGTTGTTATATTGTGCTGTTGCTTTCTTAAATAATTTTTGATTAACTGTTCTGGAATTGCTTATTTATTCTCTGAACTCTCTTTGGTGTGCTTAATCTTCTCTTCACACTGATATGTTCCTTATATTATCCTCTGTAGAACTGGCTGATTTGTCACAAATTTTTTATATCTGTTTTCATTGTGGAAATCATTTCATTCTTCTATTATAACTGATGATTTTGCTGGCTATAATAGTCTAGGTTGGCATCTGTGGTCTTTCAGAATTTGTAGAACATCAGCCCAGTGGCTTTGGGCTTCCAAAGTCTCCATTGAAGTAAAATGATATTCTGAAGGGACAGAGTTTATATGTGACATGATCTCGCTGTCTTTTAGTTTTCAACATACATTATTTGTTCTATACATTTAGTGTTTGATTATTACATGACTTGTGGGGTTTGTTTTGTAGTACTGTGTATTTTGTGTTCCTTTTTGTCTCTTGAAGCATAATAGCTATCTCTTAGATTAGAAATTTTTCTTCTACAATTTTGTTGATAATATTTTCTGTGTCTTTCATTTCTACACCTGTGGTTCATAGCTTTGGTATTTTTTACAGATTCCAGATTTCCTTCATTTTCCATTCCTGGTGCTATTTTGTTTCCTTTTGCTTTTAGATTTAACATTTTCTTTGACTGAGTGATCCAATTCTTTTACCTTGTCTTTAATACCAGATATTCTCTATTTCACTCTATAGAATTATTACTGATGAAGATTTTCTTTAGGCTGCTATTTTTCTTTGTGAGGTTTTTGTTTTTTGTTGTTCTTGTTTTGAGTTTTATTTTATTTTAGTTTTTTCAGAGATTATAATAATTATTATTAATTCTATTTTCAAATCTTGAATTGTCATTATTTCATTTACCTTTATTTTGAGTTCTTAATTCTGGCATTTACTCATATCCACTTTAAGTTCATTTAATATATTTATAGTTAGCATTTTGAAATCATTTCTATTTATACTAAGTTATTTTCCTCATGGGATATTACAATGAGGTTATTAGTCTCTGGAGTAAGCATATTGTCTTTGTTTTTCATGTTGTTTGTGATTTTGCAACTAGATGTAGGTATCTGGAGTTACATTGATGTTTTGGTTTCTTGATATGGGTATCTGGTCTCATGTTGGTAGATTGAGCATTTGGATATGATTTATTGTTATTCCAGCTTATCAGTTTGTGGACTGGCTAATGATGGTTGGGGGTCATGTTAGGGGAAACTGTGTTGTGTGAATGGGGCATCTGAAAAGGGTCCCAGCTTAGCTTGGGGTAGGTGAAAATCCTGAGTCTAGGAGCAAACTTTCTGTAAAGTTAGAATATTCTCCTAGCTAATCTTTAGAAGAAAGTGAAAGGCTTGCCAAGTTCTACATGCAATCCTTTGGTGGCAGAGAATATGGTCATCATAGAAATAGAAAGTGTCTGTGGATTCAAAGCACAGGTACCCACATCTTCTCCAGGTGGCTTTTGGTGGGATGAAGGCTTCTCTGAGTGATCCTTACTTAGAGTTGAGTTCTCTGAATGCCGCATGTTCCTCAAGTAGTCTCATTGGTGGGGTGGCTGGTGGGTAGCAAGTGGACAGACTAGCTCTGTGGGTTCTGGGTGACTTTCTTCCACCCACTAGGCAGCTCAGGAACTTTCTGAGCAGCCTAGTGGATGGAATGGCTGGAGTGTGGGAAGACAGACTGACTGGCTCTGTTGGTACCTATGTGGAATTCCTGGTTGTAGGATGTCTAATGGTTTTCCTAGAAGTACAGTGTTGTAGTGTGAATGGCAGGTTAGTGGTCAAACTGATTGGCTCTTAGAGACTCTAGGATTCCAAGTTGCAGGATGCCATGTGACTGCTTGAAGCCTAATCATATGTGCTGCTGTGGGTCTGATCAAGTCCTCCTAAACCACTTAGAAATTTCCACTTCAACAGAAATCTTTTAAATTTCTGTCCACTAACATGAAACCTAAATAACCATAATTTAAAGGATAAATGGGACCTCAAGAATATTTACTTATAAACATGCAGAATATTTTCATTAGATCTCTAGCTTAGTGTTGGACCCACCTTAATGTTTAGTAGATGTCTTATATTTGTAATATGTCTGCATTATGGATGTATCAGATTAGTTTTCTCTTTTCTCTGCTCATTAAAGAATAGAGAATTATGGGTAGTCTCACACTCCTGTTTTGGTATTTGAGTGATGCAGTACTGCACCAACTGTTTCCACATGTTTATTCCAAAACTTACCATCTTCTTCAAGGGAAGTGGAAGCTTCCAGGTTCAGCCAAGATAACACAGAACAATGGCCTTCCTGTGGCCTTCTGAAACTGAGCAGTGATGGGTTTTGAAGAAAAAGCCTGCAGGAAGAAAGGGAAGAATACTTGAAAGTAGTCCAATTTTTGACAGAATGAAGAAGAGTAGATGGAAGAGGAAAGAGACATATGAATATATTTGGTCCTGAAGTTTATAAAGTTCCTAATTCAATGTCAAGATGAATAACCTTTTTAAAATAAATATCTGGTTAGAACTGTTTGAGACTTTCTTGATCATATGGTTTCTGTTGCCAGAATTCAGCTCTATTGTGGATCAAAGGCAGCTGTAGACTACATGAACCGAATGTACCTATGATTCAATAAGACTTTTACAAATTGTATGAGAAACCAAGTGTGGGAAATAGGTTTAAGGACATAGATTGATGCCTCCAGTTCTAGATGAAGACATTGAATTACTATCTTAATGTATTTATTAAAATGATACCATCTATTTGATCAGTATGTACTTTTAAAAATCACAAGGCACTTTTGTTGTTCTATAAGCAATACTCTCCAGCTTCTTTTTACCTCTCTGATTGTCTTGTGGTTAATATCTCATTTTGAGGGCTGGATTTATTTTCTCAGTGATAAACATTTTAGACCCATATTATTTCATGGATGACAGGTCCTAGGTAGGCCTGAGAGTAAAATGTATATTAGACTGCATTTGGGAGAAATTAGATTTAGTAGTACAGTGTTGTCACATATTATTTTTAAAAAATCATTGACATGTGATTGTATTTATTTCCTCTTCACCTGCACAGTCATTGCCATAAAGTGAAGGAGTTATGTTCTAGAAGATAATTAGAGGTTGCAACCACATTTCCCCTTGATATATCTCTCCTTTTCATTATGATGTATTTTTCTTTCTTTTGGATGGAGACTCTTGCTAACCTTCCGATGACAATAGATTGGCATTCCTTCATCATTTTCTTGTCTGATGGTCTTTAATTTACCACACTGTTCATAGGCTCTCCCTTGTGGGTGAGATAAGGTAGCTGGAATAGAGGGTAGGCAAATGTGTGTTGAAGACATTAACACAGCTGTGTCATGCCAGGCTGCAGAAAGTTTGCCCTTGCCTTTGGCTTGCAACTAGCCAAACACTGTGACATTAGACATGTGTTGTGCTTTGTTTCATTTGTGTTTAATATGTTCATTGCACTGTGTTTGTCCTTCCAACTGGAAAGGTAGAAGCAAGCTTCTAGGGGTTTGTTTTATTACACACTTGGAGAATGTGTAAATACTTACGACTTTATTTTTTCCATAGATTTATAAGTCACAGTTTTCCCTCAGAAGTAGCTATATTGGCAATACTACAAACTTCTTAAACAAGAGAATAATGCTTTGAAGTAAAAATGTCTGGTTTTGTTCATGTAATACACAGTTAAATATTATGTATACTTTTGCTCTTTTTTGCCTACAACTGTCTATGCACTAGATACTAGTATTGTCTCTATGATTAGATGCTTTTCAGGCATTTGTCTTAAATTAAATTTCCATATGTTTAAGGCAATGAGTTACAAACACAGAATTTTGGCATTCACATGCATTTTATTCTGTTGCAAACTTCTATAGCATCTGTAATTATTTAATGATCAAAACAGTACTTGATCTTGTCAATATTGCTATTTGCAACTAACATATGAAGTAGATATGTCCTTGTTTACCCCTTTTTCTCATATTAATTATCACATAAAATTGAAAAACAGAGTGAAAAAAGTTTTCACTCTCAAGTAATTATTGCTTGGCATCCCAATCTGAGAAGCCTTGAGATAAATGAAGAAGTACTACTTTTTTTGCTTTCTCAAGACAAGGTTTCTCTGTGTAACAGTTCTAGCTATCCTAGAATTTCCTTTGTAGACCAGGCTGGCTTCAAACCCACAGAGTCCTCCTGCTGCTACTTCCCAAGTACTGAGATTAAAGGTGTGCGCCACCACAGAAGTACCTTTTTATAAAGACAAAAGTCAAGTTTAAAGCTAGAAATTGGGAGAGTTCTGCAAAGCAACTTACCTATAAGTTAATAATAGCTATAATTTCTACATTTATTGCAAAGCTCTGTATACCTTACTTGCTAGACACCTGACTTAGACAAGACTCTGGGAAGAGCCTATGCAACTTCCTTAATGCTCATAAATAAAAATAACATCACGCTTCAACAAAACAAATCCACAGATCCTTCTATACTTTAATATGACATTTTTCTAAACTAATTTTTATTTCATTTCATTTAAAAATTCATAAAGCTTATAAGCATCCCTTATAATACTCAACTTTCTCTATTACCCATCTACACATCTGATTTTGGAAATTCCAAGTTAAGAATGGCAGCCATATTGTCTGTTTATGCCCTAGAATGACTGCATGGAGCAGAAGCCATGAACTTTCCATGAGGAAAAAATAAATTCCACTGGGAATCTATAAAGAAGAGCTCTAAGGTCCATATTATGGTGTTAAACTTTAAGCACATAAAAATGACAAGACTTTTGATAGAAAACTTCAGTTCATTAAAAAGAGTCATTTAAGCTTCTGAAGGAGGAAGAAAGGCAAGAAATAGCAAAAGATGGTAGGCTAAGCTACTAGACTGAAGACAAATGTTAGTAAAGCTCAAATGGAGCAGAGGATTAAGCAACAGAAGGACAGTTGAAGAGAAAAACATCTTACAATGAATGTTAAAATAAACAAAAATTTCAGTGAAGACAATGCCTGGGATGCTGTAGAGATAATCTTGAAATGTTAATATCTGCATTATAAGAAGGGCTGGCATTCAATTGCAGTGGATCAAGGAAGAAATTCAGAGTATCAGTTTAGAAGAAAGTAAACAGTCAAAAAGGCCTATGAAAGTCTGTTAATTTTGAAATAAAATTTCTGTTCAGTCTGATTTTGAACTTATTAATAGCCACTCTGTGACTTCAGGACACCACTTGGAGCCCTCTCCTGGACACCCATCCCACCTTTCTTTGTGAAGACAAGCACTAAAGGTTATGGCCCTCCTCTTTCCCTCGACATGGTATCAGAAATTTTCTCAGGAAGCAGTCCATTTCTTTTAGAGATCATAGTTGAACTAGTACTTTGCATTCCTGTCCACTTTATGTAATGGCATTTTTTCCCCCATTTTCAGGATTGTAGAAGAGAGACTGAGTGAATTATGTTAGATTTTTTTTTTTCTCAGACTATGGCAATGAACATTTACTTTAATTCTATGCTTCTTTCTTGTCCATCAAGCTATTTTCTTACATCAATTTTCTCTCAATTGCAATCATTTCTATACCATTGTCTTTCAATATTATGCTTTAGGGCTCCTTGGTTTTAAATGATTGCCACCACAATTATTTAATGATAACATTTACTGAGAATCTTCTACAAGAATCTTTATACATACTGTACTTCATGTTGTTCCGTAGATCAAAGGAAAGCAATTGAAACCCCTCGGTCAGATTTTGAGTTTGTATTTTTGTCTCTCAGGGGTTTCTCTATCTGGGACTTGGATAGAGTTGTTGGCTTTGTGCCAGCTGGAAGCTGGACTGATTTCGATGAGTGGAGCCACAGCACTCCTAAGTTAGTGTAGAGTTACAGTGGTTTTCTGTTTTCTATTAAGCATTTAAGAAGCACTCAGATGTGATCAGCATTCTGCCCCATAAGTTCTCTATAACACGGGTAGCCCTGAAACAGTGACACCAAAGTGGGAAACATGATGGACTGCCACATTCTGGGAGACTCAGAGCTAGGTGAAATTTGGGCAAGAGTGAGAGAAGATCACGTGTCCAAGAGTAGATGGTGAAAAATAAAAACAGATTTGATGGTTTTTCTAAAAAAGAGGACAATAAGTTGGATTGATGGAGGAGGAGGTGGATTTTGGAGGAGTTGGGTGTGGGTGAATATGATCACATCACATTATGAGAAATTCTCAACAAATATTTTAAAAGGATGATTGTCTTGATGCCCTGTTTAAAATCACATATGCCACACAACAAAGTCAGACTGCTACAATGATCGTGAATGGGAGTAATATTCATAAGCAAGTCAATTGGGGCATGTTAAGTTAAAAGAGGATTTGCCTTGTGTTTGTAGCTACCTTATTTGTGGAACATTTATACCTAACTATAAACAATATTCTTTCCCTGGATTATCAATGTCCTCTCTCAGTACATAGCTTTCTTCAAACTGTGAGAGTTCTGCCCCATATATACTCATCCTAATCCTTTATTTCCCTCTCTCTCTTTGTGTTCTGCCACACTCACCCCCCCTTCTTCCTTCTATGTTGCTTCCCAGTAGCTATTAGGTGTGAATATATCAATTAGTCAAATTATCTCACAATTAAGTTCTAGGACTCAGTGTACTGTCTTAACTGTGACTGACCTAATGAATCAGAGAATTCTTGAATGGGCTAAAATGGTCCGATGATATTTAAAACCTACCAACTCTTTTAGCTTTTTCTTCTAGCCCATCTTCATTCCTTCGTGTCCAATACCTATCCATAGGAACACTTTCTACCATACTGGCTGGGACTCAGGAAGATGATTTTTACTACCCTTCCTGTCTTCCATTATGAGCTTGCCAGACTCATTTTTATTCCAGTTAGTAGATTGCTTACAAGAACTCTTCCTCCTAACCCATCTCCATTCCCTAGTGACTTTGATATTTCATATGAATCCCTAGAATTTTCTGTAACTCTGTTTAAACTTTCCTCCTGACCTATCCCCATTCTTTGCAGTCATCTACTCGCCTATAGAAGTGTACTCTATACCAAGCACCTTACAGCCACCATACTTTCCCAGGGTTCAGAGAAGGTAGCAGCAGCCAAAGAACAGAAGGCCCACCCAGCAAAACCTAGGCAGTGACGCCAAGAAATACCCCAAACATCATAACTCCAGATACCTAGATCCCAGCACAAAACCACAACCATGAACGACCAAGACAATATGCATCCACCACAAGTCAGTAATGCTATTGCAGTAGGCTTTCAGAAATGCAATATATTTGCACCATAAGACAAAGACTTCAAAACAGCAATCATAAAATATGTTCAAGGACCTTGAAGAGGATCTGAATAAATCCCTTAATGAACTCCATGAAAACACAAACAGTTGAATAAAATAATGAAAACAATTCAAGACATGAAAGCAGAATTTAACAAAGAGATAGAGTCCCCCTCCTCTCACACACACACAAGAAATACAATAGGAAATGAAAATTTTAGAACTTCACACAAAACACTCAGAGGTAAGCCTTACCAACAGATTACATGACATGGAAGGGAGAATCATAGGTATTGAAGACAAGGTAGAAGAAGAAATGGAAAACTCAAAGAAATGTTAAATCTAAAGTAATCCAGGCATAAAACGTGTGGGAAACCTGGGGCAAAATGAAAAGAGCAAATTTGTGAATAATAGGAATATAGGAAAGAGAAGTAACCCAGATCAAAGAGGCAGAAAATATATATATTTTTTAAAAGATCATAGAAGAAAGTTCTCCCAATTTAAAGTAGGAGGTCTCTATCAAGGTAAAAAGAACAGAGATTACCGAATAGGGATAGAAAGGAAATCCCCCATAATGATAATCAAAACACTAAATGTACAGAATAAAGAAAGTATATTAAAAGTTGCAAGAGAAAAATACCATGTAATATATAAAGGCAGGCCCCTTAAAATAACATGTGACATCTCAAAGATCACTGGGAGCCAGATGAGCCTGGATGAATTTTGTACAAACTCGGAGAAGATCGTAGATGTCAGCCTAAACTACTATACATATCAAAACTATCAATCACAATTGGCAGGGAAAAATATTCCATGATAAAACCAAATTTAAACAATTTTCTACTACCAGTTTAGATGTAAACAAGGCAATAGAAGGAAAGCTTCAGTCTGAAGAGGTTAATCCTTCCCAAAGAAGATGTAAGGAATAAATAATATCAGACTAGTAAATCAACCGAAGGGCTAAAAACCCTCACCATAGTAATGAAATAACAGAAAACAATAAAAACTGTTCATTAATAACTATCAGTATCAATGGAATCAATTTCTTAATAAAAAGACACAGACCAACAGGAAACATAATTCATCTTTTTGCTGCATCCAAGAAAAACAGTTTACCATAGCGTATAGACATCACCTCAGGATAAAAGAATGAAAAAGCTATTCAAAACAAATGGACCCAAGAAGCCAGAAAGTGTAGCAATTTTAATATCTGAGAAAATAGACCTCAAACCAAAACTAATCAGAAGATATAAGGAAAGACACTGAATACTCATTAAAGAAAAAAATTAACCTAAAGGATATTGTAATTCTAAACATCTATGCACCCAGCACAAGGGTACCGGTGTTCATAAAAGAAACACAGCCAAATCACATATCAATATTTACACAGTGATAGTGACTCAATACCCCACTCTTGCTAATAGACATATCACTTAGACCCAAACTAAATGTTGGTGTTAATTCATGTCATGAATCAAATGGCCCTGGAAAACATCTATAAAACATTCTACACAAACAAAAAGAACATACTTTCTTCTCAACAACTCATGTAACTGTCTTTCAAATTGACTACATCCTTGATAGTAAAGCAAGCCTTAACAGATATAAAAAACTGAAGTAATGCCATGCATCCAATTGACTACTATGGATAGTCACAACAACAGAAAGTATACAAACTCATGGAAACCAAAAATAACAACAACAAAAAACCTCACTACTTAATTTGAAATGGATCAAGACAGAGATCGAGATGAATATTAAAAACTTTTTAGAATTGAATGGAAACAAACCCATAACATGCCCAAACTTATGGGAAACAATGCAGGCAGTTCTAAGAGTCAAGTTCATAGCCCTAAGTGCCTACATTAAATAACTGGAAAACTATCATAGTAACAGCTTAGGGATGACACCTGAAATATCTAGAGCAAGAAGAAGAAACAACAACCAAAAAAATGATGTCAGAAAATAATCAAACTCAGGGCTTTAATCGATGAAACAGAAACAAACAAACAAAAATCATACAAGTCAATGAAATGAAGAGTTGGCTCTAAGAGAAAAATCAATAGACTGACAAACTCTTAGTCAAAGTAAAAATAGATGGAGAGAAAAGACCCCGACTAGTAAAATTAGAGATGCAAAGAGGACATTACAATGGACACCAAGGAAATCCAAAGAATAATGAAGACACACTTTAAATATCTGTACTCCATTTGATTGGCTATTCGTCCCTGTGCTTTTTGCAATCTTGGAATCAACAATTCATGCTCTTGCAGTCCCTCCTCTTTCTCAACAGTTGGACTCCTGGAGCTCCACCTGGGGCCTGGCTGATGATCTCTGCATCCACTTCCATCAGTTATTGGATGACAGTTCCAAGATGACTGTTAGGGTGTTTAGTCATCTGATCACCAGACTAGGTCAGATCAGGCTTTCCTCTCGACCATTGCCAGCAGTCTACAGAGGATATATCATTGTGGATTTCTGGGGACCTCTCGAGTATTCTGCCTATTCCTGTTCTCATGTGGTCTTCATTTATCATGGTCTGTTATTCCTCGTTCTGAATGGAAGCATATGAATTATGAACCAATGGCTGAGGAGCCCCCAGCTAGATCAGGCCCTCTGGATAAGTGAGACAATTGAATACCTTGATCTGTTTGGGAAGCACCCAGTCTGTGGGACCAGGACCTGTCCTTAGTGCATGAGCTGGATGTTTGGAATCTTGGGCTTACACAGGGACACTTTGCTCAGTCTGGAAGGAGGGGACAGGACCTGCCTGTACTGAATCCACCAGGTTTAAATGAATCCCAAGGGGTGTCTTGTCCCTGGGGAAGATGGGAATGGAGGGGAGGGGTGGGATGGGAGGGGGGAGGACAGGGGAACCCACGGCTGATGTATAAAATTAAAACACATAATAATAATTAAAAAAAATATCTGTACTCCACACAAACTGGATGCCTAAAAGAAATATAAAAATGTTTAAATATGTTACCTAACAAAGTAAAATCAATGTCAGGTAGCAATTTAAACAGGCAAATAACCCCTACTGAGATAAAAGCAATAATCCAAGGTTTTCAAGTCAAAAGAAATAAACAAATAAAATCCTAAGGCCAGATGGATTCAGCACAGGATTCTAAAAAATCTTCAGTGAAAAATTAGTGACAATATTCCTCAAATTGCTTTGCAAAATAGAAACTGAAGAAGCATTTTCTATTTCTTTATGTTAGGCCACTATTATCTTGATACTAAAACCACATAAAAACCCAGCAAAAAAATAAAATTATAAACCAATATTCCTTATGAACATAGATTAAAAAACATCTCAATACAGTACTTGCAAAGTGAATCCAAGAACACATCAAAAGGATTATCTATTATGATCAAATTCACTTCATCCCAGAGATGCAAAAATGGTTTTACATATGTAAATCAGTAAATGTAATCTGCCACATAAACAAATTGAAAGAAAAAATACAATGCATGATGACGTCATTAGGTGAAGATGAGTCCTTTGATGAAATGCAACATGCTTTCAAAATAAAGTCCTGGGGAATCTAGGTCTACAGGGGACACCACAGCATCCATAAAAAAGGCAATCCATAGCAAGCATACAGTCATCGTCAACCTTAATGGTGAAAAACTCAAAGCGCTTTCATCAAAATCAGGAACAAGACAAAAATATTCATTCTCTCTCTATTATTCAATACAGTATCTGACACCTTAGCTACAGCAACAAGATAATGAAGGAGATAAAGGAGATACAAACAGGAAAGGAAGAAGTCAAAGTATCTTTATTTGCAGGTGATATGAGTATTTTTATAAGTAAAAGACTCTAGAAATTCTACCAGGAAACTGTTTGAGCTGAAAAACACTTTCAGCAAAGTAGCAGGATATAAAATTAATATATAAAAACCAGTAGCTTTCCTACATACAACCAACAAACAGACTGATAAAGAAATCAAGGAGACAGTACCTTTTACAATAGAAACACACACACACACACACACACACACACACACACACACACACACACACACACACACAAATAAATCAAGCATGAGAAAGACTTGTATAATTTTAAGACCTTGAAAGAAATTGAAGGAGATCCCAGAGGATGGAAAGATCTCCCATGTTCATGGATCAGAAGGATGAATATTATGAACTTGAACATCTTCCCCAAAGCAGTCTACATATTCAATGCAATCCACGTAAAAATTCCAAATCAATTCTTCCCTGAAATTGAAAAAAAGAATCCTCAACTTCATAAGGAAACAAAAAAATATCCAACATAGCTAAAATAATCCCCAACAACAACAACAACAACAACAATAATAGAGAAAAAACAGCTGAAGGTATTATCATCCCAAATTTCAAGTTTTAATACAGATGTGTAGTAATAAAAACAGCACAGTATCAGCATAAATACAGACATGTTGATCAAAGAAATTGAAGACACAGACAAGTCCACCCACCAATGGACACTTAATTTTTATTTGTATTTATTTTCCAAAGAAGCCAAAAACTGGAGAAAAGACACTGTTTTCAACAAATGGTGCTGGTCATTGCTTGATGGCCCTTAGAAGAGTGAGGACAGATCCATATTTATCACCCTGCACAAAACCAGTGCCAGATGTTTCAGGATGTTAACCTGACACCAGATACCTGAATCTGATAGAATGGAGAGCAGAGGAATAATCTTAGCTCAGAGACACAGAAAAGGGTGTTCTGAACAGAACTCCAATCGCAAAGGCACTGTGAACAAACAATTAATAAATAGAACCCCACAAAGTCAAGAGGTTTTTGTGCAACAAAGGACACCATCATTCAGGCAAGCAGCAAACTACAAAATGAGAAAATATATTTTCCAGTTATACATATGTTAGAGGATGTAGTATCTAAAATATATAAATAACTAAACAAACTGAACAAGAAAACAAAAATAACCCAATTTAAAAATGGGTTGCAAAACTAAGCAGAACATTCTCAAAAGATGAAATGTAAATGGCTGCGAAACACTTAAAGAAATGTTCAACATCCTTATCCATCAGGAAAATGCAAATTAAAACTACCTTGAGATTTCATATTATATCTGCCAGAATGGCCAAGATGAACATGATAAATGACAGTCCACGTTGCATGGATGCTAGAAAGTGGAACACTTCTTTGTTGCTGGTGGGAATGTAACTTGTAGAGCCATGGTGAAAATCAGTGTGGTAGTTCCTCAAGAAGCTAGAGTCATTCTATCTTGAGATCTAGCTAGGCCACTCTTGGGCATATACCCAAAGGACTCCTTATCATACTACTGAGACATTGCTCATTCACGTTTATTGCTGCTCTATTCATAATATCCAGAAATTGGAAATAGCCTAGATATCCATGAATGAGTGAATGGAAAAGGAAATGTGGGATATTTACACAGTGGAATAATTTTTATCTCTTTAAGAGAAATGAAATTATGAAATGCACAAGTTAATAGATGGAGATGGGGGGGGGGGGATGTGATCCTGGGTGAGGTAACCCAAAGCCAAAAAGAAAAATGCTGTTTGTTTCTCTTTTTCCTTATGTGTGGATACTAGCTTTTAAGACCTCAGTATATGTGCTACAGTCTGAATAACCACAGAAGACAAGTATCTAGGAAGGGATAAGGGCAGTGGTTCACAATCACTTTGGGGGTCAAATGGCCCTTTTACAGGGGTCACATATCAGATATCTTGCACATCAGACATTTTCATTATGATTCATAACAGTAGCAAAATGACAGTTATGAAGTAGCAACAAAATAATTCTATGATTGGGGATCACCACAACATGAGGAACTGTATGCATTAAAGGGTTGCAGCATTAGGAAGGTTGAAAAGCACTGGACTGGTGGAAGGAAGAGGAACTCCCTAGGAAGGGGAAATAAAATGTATTGTTATGGACAGACAAATGGGAAACCAGAACAAGTGGATTAAATAGAGAGGGGCATGGAGGAGACCTGCAAAGAAGGGAGTATGTGGAGGGAGAATAAAACACTGAAGATCGTTTGAAAAAAAAAAAGTGAAAACTTAGTATTGTAGAAGCTTCCTAAAATAGATATGAATATGAAAGGAATCTAACTGGAGTCACCAAATAACAGGGGAGCCAATGCCTCCAGCATCGTAAGCCACCAGATCAAACCTTCAGTACCAGGAATGTGTTATATCTTGTTGAATCTTTGATCAAGGGGGCCGTATGATGTTTGGAAATCTCCAAATATCTCAAGCTATTTCCAAGGCTACTAGTTGCTCTCCACAAGCTGATGGTGAGGTCCTATTGCTGATGACAACACTTAACACATGTCATTAACATGAAGAAGTTGAGCTCATGCTTAACTAGAAGCTTTACCCCTACTGACTAGATTCAAGGTACTGAAAGGTTCTCTGTGAGCTACTGTAAGATATCACTAATCTCCACTAATCCTGTGACCTAAAACAGTGAACTGTCTGTACTGGGTCAAAAGTGGCACAAATATTATGTGAATGAACAACTATATCCTGGTTGGATGTAAGGCCCTTTCCAAGAGATGGAACCCATATCTGACATGACTAACATGGCCAAGGACCTGCTAAAGGTACATAGCAATTAAATGACTTCTAATGACTTACTGTTATACCCAAAGATCAGTGCTTCTCTTAACCCTGGTAAGAGAAGCTTCCTTTGTCAGTAGAAGTACATAGAGACCAACTAAATAGAGGATGTGCAGAGAGTGAGCAACTTTGGAGCATTAAGTCCTAAATCAAATCCATCCCTCAAGACAAAGAGCCTTATGCAGAAGTAGCAGAAGAGAGATTATAAGAGTCAGAGATGATGAATAACTTCAATGAAACAGTGCTTTTATGTTGTCAGTGTTATGTGTGGGTTTCTTTTTGGCTTGATTTGACATTTGTTTATTTGTCTTTAGAGAGAGAGAGAAAAGAACATAAAGTTGTATGTATAGGAAGTTGGGAAGTTCTGGGAATGATCAAAATTTATTGTATGAATTTTTTCAATAAAAAAATGAACTGTTGCTAAACAATGGTGGCTAATCTTTTAATCCTAGTACTTAGGAGGCTGAGGAAGGTGGATCTTTGTGAGTTTGGGGCCAACCTGGTCTATAAAGCTAGTTCCAGGAGAGTCTGGGCTACACAGAGAAACCATGCTGGTAAAAACAAGAGTAATAGAAAAAGAAAGAAAGGAAGAAAGAGAGAGAGAAAGATGAAAGAAAGAAAGAAAATCAACCAACCAAACAAAAACTAGAAGAGTTACAGAAGATACCATCTCTTTGGTTTATACTTTATCATTAAATTCTGAAGATAAAATGATAATGTCTGTCATAGTTTGTTTTCTACTTCTGTGAGAAACACCATGAACAAAAGCAACTTGGCAAGGAAAGAGTGTATTTCTACTTAAAGCTTATAGTCCATCATGAAGGGAAATCAGACAAAAACAAAACAAACAAACAAACAAACAAACAAAGAACAAAATCCCTGAAGGCAGGAACCTTGAGGCAGGCACTGAGTTAAAGACAATAGAGAGGTGTCACTTACTAGCTTGCTTCTCATGATTTGACAGCTTGCTTTCTTATGCAAACTCGGACCACCTTCCTAGGGTGGGTACTGCCCACAGTGGGCTTGGACCTTCTACATAAGTCATTAGTCAGGAAAATGCCCAACAACCTTCTCACAGGCCAGTATGATGGAGACATTTTCTCAGATGAAGTTCTTCCCTCTTGACTGATGACCCAAGCTTGTGTTAAATTAACAACAAAAACAACAGCAGCAAACCCAGCACATCTAATAGTTATTGCTTGTTATGTGATAAACACTGTTATAAAAGTGCTTTGCATGTTATCTATAGACTCTTTCTGATAAAAATCAAGGTAGCTTATTAAGCAGCTCTCTTAAGAAGAAAATAAAGAATGCATATTCCCAATCATATCTATAAAACTTAAATGCTGTTATTGGTGCTCAAGGAACATACATAGCCTTAATTATACTAAATTATTTGCATTATGTAATTGAAATGAATTAAACATGATTTTGCTGTTTGTCATTCATATTCAACTATGCTCATCTTTTAAAAAATATTTCACTTTTTTGAGATTATAATATAAGATCATTTATTTTACCCTTCCTACCTCCAAACACTCCCATACACCCCTTCTTGCTCTCTTCTTCTTTTTCATTAATTATTGCTATATGCATATATATGCATGTGTATATACATATTTATAGTCCTAAATATAACCTGCTAAGTCTGTATAATGTTACTCACATATATACTCTCTGAGAAGACCAGATTGAGACCCCACTTGTCACTTAGCTCATGACCATGCTTGCATATCAGTCAAATCATGCTTTCCTCTTGAAAAATGCTCATTCCCTTCAAGCTGGGGCTGCAGATTCCTACATCACAGCAGTATGGCTGTGAGTAACAATTATGTCATTTGTAAGTTATTAAGAAATGCCTACATTCCCCATTAGATAGTAAAGTCTCTAACATCAAAATATCTTTGGTATGAGTTTGTAACTGGCTCCATAAGTTCTCTTTGGACCTTGTAAGCAATGACTCTGCCCTGATTACAGTCTCACAAGGATCTGACTTTTATGTGCTTTATTTGAAATTGATTAACTCTCATGTTGACAACTAGGAGCTGCCAAGACTGAAGCCAAATTGTATATGCATGGGTTCTGTTCTCATTTCACCCCATTGGACCTCCTTCAGCACACCATCCCCACATAAACAAACCATATGTGGATGTCTCTGGAACCTTATAGGATCATCTAGGGTCCTCCCATTGGCCAAAGTGGAATTTGTTTGAATCTTGTGATTTGAGATCGTCAGAACAGTACTGCAGGTGATTTGATATAATTCAAATTGTTCAAATTGATAAAGTCCAGGGAAAGATGTTCTAGGCTCATGAACATACTGTGAGTAGTCCTGTCTATTTTTATCATTATTAGGTATTTTTAGTTACTCCAACATGAAATAACAAGCCACAACATGATGCAGTGTGAAGAGATCTAATGGAATGATTCCACCTTGGCGAAGACTTCATCTTTGACCCCTAAGATATTTGTGGCCACCAGGTGATCCTAAGAGTCATGATACAAACCACAAGTATGATGTCAATTTCTTGAGCCACACTAGTTAGGTAGTACTTTCCAGTACATCCACATTAAGGCCCAGACTACATTGCTCTGGAGTGTTCAGGACTCGCTTAACCCTTTTCTGTTTGGCTGATATCACAATGTGTGCTCCACATGTGAAGTAGAGTTCAATCAAAATCTGTCCTTTTCTGTCTAGAAGTTGGTAGTTACTACATTGAGCTGTAGCCGTAATGACTGATGGGGGATACAATGAGATGTGCTGAATCACAAATGAGATCCAAAACAGGCATACTGCTCTTAAAAATGACACCTAAAAGAGCACCCTTTGTAACAAACAAGACCTGTCGTTTATGTGACTGTAGAAACCTTAGCAGTGTTAATCTAACTGGAAAGAATGTCTTCTCTTTTTCTCTTCTAATCTGCCAGGACTAAGGTCCCACAGAAGCCTGGGATCATCTTCAAGCAGACAAGTTACTGGGATGGTGGCTTTTGTGTTGTGAGTTTCACAGTGAAGGGGACACTAATATAAGCACACTAATTCAGCAATAGACTGGTTTATTTATGTGATTTTTCTCTCTGAACAATCTTGGTAAGTCAAGGTAATTCAATTAATTGAACACCATTTTGTTTCTCTTACTTAGGGATTTAGACTCTAAAGTTGTTAAAGAGCAACTTTGTGTTCCAAAATATCTAAGAAGAAAGTCTTTTAGCTAATTTTTACTCTTCTGGCCAGAGAAGCCTCAGTATCAAGACTGTGCTATCAAGAGAATTGAGGTAGGCCTGTGAGAACTTATTAAAGATGTTATATCTCCTTTGGAGAACACTGAATTAGGGTGTACCATGAGCTTGGTTACATTTCCAACTCTAAAAGTTGGAAATTGTAGTCACTTGATATTTCTGGTCTATGATTCACCAAAATGTTTTGTCCCTACATGTTTGTTTCAGAGGTCAAGGAAAACCTCTGAGTTTTCCCTTTACTGTTTATCACTTCACAATAATTCTGACATTGTGTCCTATTGCTCTGCTTCCTTTACTTTGGCTCCTCATCAGACTGCATTCTCTCACCATGTGACCCTGGTAACTGCTTTTCTGAATGGACCATCACAGGGTCTCCCACCATTTCGAGCCCGAGCACTTGAGTCTATGGACAGAATTGGGTCAATTTCTTTACTTTCTATATGTTGAGTTTGAACCACAGAGGGGACATCAGTAAGAGAAGATTGGGTGTTAGGAGGAACATGATGCTATGCCCACCATCAGGCTGTTTCACAAGAACAGTAAGCCTTTGTAGAAAATCCAGTTCACTTGTGTTGCCCTCCATTTCAAAGAAATTTATAGCTCTGCCCAAGTTCTGAGTCCTCCTCCAGAGTCACCACCCCTTAAATCTGGTGTCTGGTGGGAGGAGCAGGCACTTCCTCCCTGCTGCCAGCAACTGTCTCATACTGTCCTGCTTTGCCCCTTAACCTTGCTGCTATAGTCATAAGCACTTTCTTTATTAAACACTTTTTAAATTCAACCATGGTTGGATTATTCCCTGACTATCAAAATCTTAAAAGAAAAGTAATTTACATTATAGAACTCACCATTTTAAAGTACTTCATTCGGTGGTCTTTAGTTTATTCCTAATATGAAACTATCACAGTCTGATTCTAGAATATTCTTGAGACCTTGAAAGGAAAGCCAGCATCAGTCAATAGGCATTCTTGAATTTCCTCTGCTCTGAGTATCTGGCTGACACTAGTCTGGAATTATACAATATCTGCCTTTTAAAAAAATTTTCTGATATTCCAGTGTTTCAAGATGTATCTACATTGCAGTGCATTTTATTTTTCTATTTAAACTTGTGATATTTGGTTTTATGGATTGATCACTATAGGGCCCTGGCCCCTCATTTTGGGTAGCTGTTGCCTTGCTTTCTGACCTTGACTAGATGTCCTCCCTATGCTGGTTCCCTGCTGGTTTCCTTCTTCCTGAATGCTCATCATCATCATCACTCACCAGAGGTTCTTTGTGTGTCCTGCATTTGGTGTCAACAGCTTAGATGCAAGAATGTAGAACATCAGTAGCGGAACTTCTGCCTTACAGGGTTCCTCCATTGGGCTGTAAGTCTGTATTTAAGGTTTCCTCCCTCTTTCAGTAAACAGCATTTGGCATTCTGCTGAGGTGAATGACCCGGTGTCTCTTGTCTCTGTTTTTTGATCCACAGCCCCTCTCTTGGACATGGTGAATGGGTGGTGGTAGCATGGGCATTATTGCTACAAATGAGGTCCCAACAGGATCAGAGAAAGAAGGGATGCACTGATGGACACCTGAAGGTAAGGCAGGCCAGCATTTTAAGAAGAGAAAAGAGAAGGTAAGGGTGAATTGTATGGGTGCAGCTAACTCTCAGTTAGTTAATTGGGCCACTGAAGCAGGAGGACACGGCAGATTAGAAGAGCAGGACAGCTCAAGATTTTAAATCTTCCCAATAGAGAAGAGGGAAGGAAAGGAAATTTCCTGTTAGAAAAGGAAGAAATTTTTAATCAAGAAAAAAGAATTTTCCCAGTAAAAAGGGGAAAAAAATTCTAACTAGGCCTAAAGATTTTGGGGCCCTGTAGAGAGGAAGGATGGAGGAAAGAGAAAAGCCTCTTCCCAGTGGAATGGAGGAAGAAAGGGCTCTTTCCAATTTAAAAATTTTCAGGATAACTAAAACTCTGAGTTCTTTCTGCCTGCCAGCACAGAGCTGCAGCATCTGAATTACAGAGTCAGCAGGTGGGCCTCAATCCTGCTGGCTGAACAAGCAAGCATGCCCAGAGGTTAGAAGTTTTGTTGTCTGTTTGCTTAATTTTGGTTTAAATATTTTTTATTTTTCCCCTCAGAATGGGAATAATTCAATATTTAGAAACCCATTCATGGGAAATGTTTTCCTGTTTTTTCCCTTCTGGTGGGAATAACTCATTATTAGGTAATCCCTTCATGGGAGTAAGAGTAAGATTAAACAGGAGTGCGTGTGTGCGGGCCTGCATGGTAGACAAAAGGTGCATGAGATAGCCTGGAGCAGTGGGCAGGCAGGTATGCACTGGTAGGAGGCATAGCAGTGAGGCCAAGGAGGGGAATGGACTCGCAGGAGGGCAAGAGAGCAGAATCCCGGGGAAGGACAGGCCCTCAAAGTTTAAACGGGCCCAACTTCTAGTTGAAAATGGTTTCGGTCAGGACGTGGAATGCTAAGTTAATGCTGTCTGAATTTCCAGGGATATTAATCATCCATTGTATAAAGGATGTTCTGTTCTTTTGATTGTTTTAATAAATGTTTGAATGAATGTTTGATTCTCATGGTAGATAAACTAAAGGAACAGGATTCATAATTTAAAACTATATATTAGGTATGCTCCTGTCTGATGTTCATTACTGAAAATTTGGCTCTGCTCTTTAAGTTGATTTCTAGAATTATATAGAAATATAACACCTGAAATGGATTGGGTTGTTAGCTTATTAAATAATGTTGTTGCTAAGATAAACCCATAAAAATAATCTCTTACTGATAAAGAGGTTACAAAATTATTTTCCCAGTAAATAAAATGCAGGTAAATTGTTTGGTCTACATTGTTAGTAGTTAGCGATTTACATTAATGTGTTAAAAGGATTTACTTTTTAAGATTTTATAAAAATACTCCAGAGTATTGCCTAAAGTTACCTCTTTAAATCCTATAGAGATTGTATTTAATGCCTCTGTAATTGGCATATGTAAAAAGGACCATAGAAATAGAAGCTGGTGATAGAATTGCTCAATTATTATTGTTTTCATACTTTATATGCAAAATGGCACCTATATGTAGAACTGGAGGCTTTGGAAATACAGAAAAAAAAGGTGTTTTAACAAACAGTTATCAATGATAAACGGCCTAAATTAAAAATATAATTATATGGGATTGAGATTGAAAGGTTATTGGTTTCTGGTGCTAGATATATCTATAATTTCACAAGAATCCTGAGATCCCAACTGGACTCTACTAGAAGTAAGGAAAATGGAGACTGTTACAAGATCTTACAGCTGTAAATAAAACCATGCTTCTCATGGGAGCAACACAGCCTGGCTTGCCTGCTCCTTTGGCAATTCCTAAATATTGGCATTTTATTGTGATTGACTTATATGGATGATATTTTATTGGCTGCTAAAGATTTAAAAAAAAGCTTGTTTTTGATGTCTTTTCTAAATTACAAAATGTTCTTAGCTTGGTTAATTTACAAATAGCCCCAGAAAAGTTACGGGTACCTTTTCCTTATTATTATTTAAGTCATGAATTGTTATGCACAGGCAAACGTACACAAAAGATTACTCTACGTATGGGTCAGCTACACATGCTTAATGATTTCCAAACCTTTCTGGGAGATATTCAATGGCTTTGGTCCACTTTAAAGATTCCAACAGGTCAGCTTCATCCTTTGTATGATGTTTGATTTATCTCCCTGTGAATTAACAGTTGAAGGGTCTACAGCCCTACAACATATGCAAGAGGCCCTGGAGCATGCTCATATATGTATTATATAGATCTTTCTTCTCCCTTATTGTACTTGATATTTTGTTTTTCTCATTCACCTACTGGAGTGTTTTGGCAAACAGGTCCTATTCTATGGGTACATTCCCCAGTTTCTCCAGCAAAAACCATTACTCCTTATACTCAGGCTGTTGCTCAGAATATATTTAAGGGAATCAAGGTCAATGTTCAAACTTTTGGTAAGGAGCCAGATATTGTGGTGACCCCATACATCCAGTCTCAAGTAGCATGGTTGCAAGCTAATAATGATTGGACCATACTGACATGTTCCATGCAGGGTCAGTTTGATACTCACTACCCCTCTGATGATGTGTATTAATTTTTTAAATTGCATCCTGTCATATTTCCCAAGATAGTACAGATGACTCCTGTTCCTCAGGCCCGTATTTACATGATGGCACTTCACGTGGTTTTGCTGTGGTAGTTTCTGGTAATGTAGTGAAGATGGCAGAGGTACAGGCACTGCTGCTTGCTTTACAGATGTTTTCTGATGAGTGTGTAAATATCTATACTGATAACCAATATGTGGCACACGCAATTATGCCTTTGGAGACAGCAGCCTACATACCATTCATCTCTCCCATTCATGAATACTTGTTGTAAGGACAAGGACTCATATGGTCCCACTCACATGACCTTTATGTGGGCCATATTAGAGCTCACACTCAATTGCCTGGACCTCTAAGAGAAGGTAATCAGAGGGCTGATACTATTACTCGTATGGCTGTCACATTAATTTGTTCTGCCTTTGAAAAGGCTACTCAATTGCATCAACATTATCATCTTATTGCTGGATCTCTTTGTTGTTATTCAGGCATAACCTGGGAACGAGCCATCCAGATAGTTAAATCATGTCCTCTTTGTGCTGGATTTTTACCTGTTCCTCATTTGGGAGTTAATTTCCAAGGACTTTTACCTAATCATGTGTGGCATATGGATGTCACACACGTGCCTCATACTTTTGCTTAATTGGGAGTGCCAAAATGCATAAAGACTGATAATGGTCCCGCCAACAGCAGTACAGGATTTTCAAAATTCTGTCAAGATTTTTCTGTTGTTGATAAGACTAGTATTCCTTATAATCCTCAAGAACAAGCTATAGTAGAACACTGCCATTGTACCTTAAAAACATATTTTGCTAAAGTAAAAAGGGGGAGCTAGGGGCTCATCTCTCCTCTCCACATTCTATTCTTTCCCTTGTTTTATATATTTTAAATTTTTTATTGGTGGATTCTGATTGAGTATCCACTGCAGACGAGCACTGGAGGACTCTTGCTACAAATCATCCTCTGGTGTGACAGAAGGATCTTTCTACTGGCACTTGAGGGGACCCAATCCAATGTTGGTGTGGGCCTGGGGTTCTGCTTATGTCTTTCCCCAGGACAATGAGGTTCCTCTTTGGGTTCCTGAGCGCTGTGTGCGCCCTATGGCCGCTGCTAAAGCCCAACATGGCAGAGACCTATTGGGCCTTCATGAAAAACTCTCCCCTTCTGATGCCAATGCGGATTGAGAGCCCAATATGGCCTTGTCAAGCATTAACGTAAGCTTAGGAACAGTAGCCATGTGGTTGGATTCTTCAGAAGGTAATGTATGGTTACTGCTTTTTCAAGTATGTTTGAGAACATGTCACCCAGATGCCTTGGAGATTAAGGACAACCCTGAAGGTCACTGACCTCCATTTGTTAACAATAGCATGCCAGCTAAGCCTTTTCATTTTAGCAATCCTCTTCAAGCTGGTATAGTACCTACCTTTTCAGGAATGGCTCTGTGCAACATTTATTGGCCTCCTGAAATTCATCTAGCCTCCTTTGAAGATACCTTAAAATTTGTGACCCTGAATGTAGCCGTTATGAGAGTTCTGCTCCTTGGTTGGGTGCTGTTTTTTTTTTTTTTTTTTTTTTTTTTTTTTTTTTTTTTTTTTTTTTTTTTTTTTTTTTTCTTCTTTGTGGTTCTTAGTTGTTCTTTTGCAGAGCTGCCAGCTTAAGTCATGCTGGAATCAAGAAAAATGGGCCTTGGTGGTTCGTGTTCCTGGAGTTGTGTCCAAGCCATTGGACCATGGCAGCAAGACACAGATGGTGCTCACAGGCTCCAGAAGAGAATTTGATATCGCTGCTGCTGTTGTTGCTATTATAGCAGTGGCGGCCACTGTTGCTACTGTTTCTGGGATTGCCATTTCATAATTGGTTACTACAGCTAGCACAGTGGAGACCCTGGCAGCAAAAGTAGCTACCACAGTTAATTAATCTTACATTCTGTTGGGCATGATAAATTAAATTCAACAGTTATATACATTTTGATTGGCTTTGAAAGTTACAAAATTTATAAAACTCAAATTCCATTTGCTTTTGGTATACCATCTTATGAGGACTCCAATTTTCAGTAAAGCTCGTTAAGGAAGGGAATGGCTCAATTGCTTTTAGCCTACTGGCTATGGGTGGGTTAGGACTTCTGTTGGACTTTTCTGTGTTGAATACACAGATTGCAAGCCCAGCACCACTTTGAGATCTTTGGCAACAGTTAACTCTGCAGCTTACACACGGTTGAGCTTGTATGATAATGAGTATTCAGAGATGGGTAATGCCCAGGCATTACCAACCTAAGGCAGAGCTCCTGTGTGGCTTGGGCAGATGTCTCCATGATGGATAAGGTGACCTGCTGATGTCCTACACAACCTAAGTCAGAAGCTCATTTTTTAAGTAAAAAGAGCCCTGTAGGGCCCTGGTCCCCCGTTTTGGGTAGCTGTTACCTTACTTGCTGACCTTGACCAGATGTCCTCCCTATGCTGATTCCCTTCCAGTTTGGTTTCCTTCTTCCTGAATGCTCATCATCATCATCACTCATCAGAGGTTCTTTGTGGCCTACATTTGGTGTCAACAGCTTAGATGCAAGAATGTTGAACATCATTAGCAAACTTCTTCCCTCTGGGGTTCCCCCATTGTGATATAAGTCTGTATTTAAGGTTTCCTCCCTCTTTCAATAAATGGCATTTGGCGTTCTGCTAAAGTGAATGACCTGCTGTCTCTGTTTTTTGATCCACAGCCCCTTGCTCAGACATGGTGAACGGGTGGTGGTAGCGTGGGTGCTACCGCTACAGATACATTTTGTTTAACCTTTCATTAATGGATGGAAATTTTTGTCATTTCCATCTCTGAGCTATTGTCAATACTGCTCTTATGAACTCATGAACAATTCTTTTGAATAAACATGCTGTTTCAATTCTCTTATGTATATACCTAAGAGTAGAATTGCTGGCTCACAAGACTGATAACTGATGGACTCTTTTCCATAATGATTTTACTATCTTACATTCTGCCAACAACAAATGAGCATTATAACTTTTCCACATTTTTACTTCATTATTTTATTTTATTCTAGTGATAGCTATCCTAGTGGATATTATTTGTGATATTTAACATTCCGCTTCCTAATTGCCAATAACATCAAGCCTCATTCTGTCTGCTTATTAGCTGCTTAAGGAAGTTCTTGAAAGGACTGCCAATTAAATTCCTTTGTTTATTCTTTTACTGTCTAATTGTAATAACTTATTTTTGTAGTGCTGCATGTTGAACACAGGCTGGAATATGCTATACAAGTTCCCTGCTACTGATACATCTGGCCTTTAATTAGTTTCCTGTTACTGAATTTCAAATATTTTGTCTTGTGCTATTATTGACCAGCCCCCCTTCTTGATGACATCCCTTAATAGATGAAAGTTTTCAACTTTCATGAAGTCCTGTCTGACAACCTTTAAATTTTTGTTTTTGTTTTGGTGCCATATGGAGGAAATCACTCCTTAAACTAGGGTTATGAAGATGTCTAAATGGATCTTCATCTACAGAGTTTTATTGTTTTTATTATTATTTAGATCTTTTGTTAATCTTCATCTGATTTTTGATCATCATATGTAGTGGTGACAATCTGTTATTTTTCATATGGTATCCATTTTTTTTCAGAAAATATTTTTGAAGATGCTATTCCTCCCAGTCAATGACAATTCTTCTAACACGAACCGACCATAGGTACATTGGCACTGTTAATTCTGCTCTGTTGATATGCATATCTGTCCTTGCCCAACTTCACTTTCTCCTGATTTCCTTGGCTTTATGACAGGTTGTGAAACTGAGAACTATGTTTTCTCCAAGTTTGTTTTTTAAGAGATAATTTCAGCTATCCTTGGCCCCCTGTCACTTCATATGAAATATAGAATCATTTTTTCCCATTTGTAAAATAGGCAGTTAGAATTTTGATGAGATTTTGTTTTATCCGTTTTCAGCATAGGGAGTTTGACTTCAATATGTCCAATATTAAAATCCACAATCTACATCTCTCTATGTATTTTCACTTATTAAGCTCTCCATTTCAATAAACACTGCTTAAGTTTTAAATGGAAAAGCCTTGTACTTATTTGGTTAGCTATTTAAGTAGTTCCTACATTATTGTACGTGCATTTTCTTAATTTATTTTTTATATTATTCATTGGTAAATTTAGAAATACAGTTGATTTTCCCTATATTTATTTTGTATGTTACAGACCTGTTGAAATTGTTTACAACAATGCCATTTTAAATGTTGACATACAGAAGCCTCATCATTAAATATTAAATTATTCATAGTCATAATTGAGATTTTGATATTTTCCTTGGAACTGCATGTTTAATATTTACATGTTATTGTGTGAAACAGGCTAACAAACACCTTCCTGGTCACCTTGGGTAACTAAGGCATCCCCTGAGTGCCCTTCTGTGCACTTCACACATGCAAACATGTGAGAGCATTGTTCTAGGATGATTCCTGTTTTACAGATGAGGAAATTGGAGCACAGAGATGTTAAGTAAGTCAGACAAAGGGACATGGCTGGAAAGTTCTAGAAACAACATTTGCAGCCTGACAACCTGGTTCCTGTGTCTGTATTTTTGTCCACTGTGCTATATTGCCCAATGGAATGATATGGGAGTCAATCTGCAAAGAGCTATTCTTAGTGGCTGAAGCACTAAGACTTTCTTAGTCCTTCCATCATCCCTCTCCAGTTACAAAGAACTTAAACCATCAGATGCCCTGAGTGTGACCAAGCATGTGGGCAGGAGAGGGCAACCAGAGAGGCATAGCTCTGCACATTTAAAAGATAGTCATTTTATCTTAGAACAGTTTAGGAAAATTATAAAATAGTATTTTGAGTCTCTGTGCATTTCCCCTTTCCTCCTAACAGTCACTCACCTAGGTAATGTATTGTTTCTCTTTTAAGATTATTGTCATTTGCCTCTGGTTTATGCAACTCCAAATATGGTATGCATACTTGTCCTGCTTAATAACTGTGAGACCCTGTGGTCTGTGGGCTTAATAACTGTCATTAATTTTGGAAACATTTTTGGCAACTAGCAGATAAAATATTCTTCTCCCTCATTCTTTCTTCTACTTGTGTTATTTAAGTTTTGCAAATATGACAACTGCCAAGTTGTCACACAGTTCTTTATAGTTCTGTATGTTTTCCTTATTCCTTTTCATTTGATTTCAGTTTAAGAAACACCTCTTGACCTATTTCCAATCCATTGATTACTTCTTTTGGTGCATGTGGCCTGCTCCTGTCTATCAAAGATAGTCTTCATTTCTTTGACTTGTCTTCTCCTAGCGGCTTTCATCTGCCAGGCTCCTTGGCTAGAAGTAGGACTTCATGCACCCCTTTCTCCTCAACTCTGAGGTTTTGCATGGCTTTCACTTACACAGGTCTTATGCATGCTGTCATAACTGCAGAGGTTGCTAGGAGTTCTTACACACAACCACCATGCTGAATCTGGAAAATGTGTGGAGGTCTGCCTTGACTCTTCTGTTATGTGTGTTCCATTTGGAATACCCATAGAGGTCAGGAAATTGGAGAGATTTAAGAGAGACAGAATGCAGTGGTATAAAGGGTTAAAACAGCATAATGGAAATGAAAATATTAAAAGGGATAAGAGATGAGAGGACAGGATTGAGGAGGGAATACTTAAAGGGATAAGTAATGCAAAAGATATTTTTAAAGAGTCTTATGGAAAGCTACTGCTGTAGAAGTTCCCTAAAATATATACATATATAAAAACAAGAGTTCAACTAGACAACAAAGCCCTTACTAGACACCATAAGATAAAAAATAAAAGCCCAGTGGCAGAAATGGGGTTATATCTTTGGGATTTATTGGCCAGTGTATCCCATAATCCTCCAGACATGACAGACTATTGGCAATAGTCTTATTGATCCTGCTCCCCGCCCCTCCCCACAAAAAAACCCCTTGATGGTAAGACCATGCTCCTGAAGACACCACACATGTGACTCTTACAACATGGAGAAAATAAGCTGGTGCTGACCTGAAAGTTTCATCCTACTGACTAGTTTTCTACTAGAGGAGAAAAGTGATCACAAACCTTATCCAACTGTGAATCCTGTGAGCTACAATAGTTATTGGCCTGACAATATGTGCCCCCAGTTACAATAACAGCGTTAATGTCATAGCAGTAACCAGCTACTTTCTGATGAGATTTAAGGCTCACTCAACATGATGGAACTTATGACTGTCACTGTTATATGGGCCAAGAACTGAAGGTCAGTAAGTCATATTCCCTAGGAAAGCACATACTACTGTTCTTCTAAATGGACATAGTATTAAATCAACTACCAAAGACTATCATAGTACATATAAACTAGCACATCTCTCAACCCTATTTAGAGAAGGTTCATTTAGTAGTAGATAGTGATTAACATGGAGAACCAAAAACTGGTCAAAGTACAGCAAATAAGAGACTGAAATTCTTAGCCCTAAATGGGACATGTATATCACATCTCCCCTTCCCAGGGCTCAGAGATCACTCCAGAAGAGGGGACAGAAATATTGTTAAGAGTCAGCGGTGGTAGATAGCAACCACTGAGCTTCTTAAAGTTATTTATTTCAAATTCTCCTGGTGTAGTATATTGCTCTCTGTATCTTTGGGATCCACAGCGGTGCTTTGATTTGTTTTTTCTCCCCTGGAACTATCATGTTTCTATGCATATTCATTATCTTGTGGTCTGGCATACATCTGTGCATTGGAAGATGTAAGAACCTGTTTTATGTACTTTTAAGATGGGCATTTACTTACAGTGCTTCAAAGATTATGATTGGTTATACTGGTGAGACCTGGATGCTTCTGGAGTCTTTGGTGAGCTTGCTTGTCCCCTTGGTCAGTAGAATAGAGAGTTTTGCTTCTATTCCAACAGGACCCAGCTTGGCTTCTGAGTCTCAGAAGACACATTTGGAGCTTGGGTACATGTGGCCAGACAGAAGACTTAGTTTTTAATTGCAGGAATGATGCCATGGTCCTATATGGTAAACCTGATGAATAGTTTTCATAGCCTCAAGTATGCAGGTAAAGTGTTTAGGTCTATGTGAATGGTCTTAGGGCTGGGTCCACATAAGTTGCTAGGTCCCCTTAGAGTCAAAGCTAGAGTCAAAACTGTCATGCTTTATTCTTTAGTCTTCAAGGAAAGGCTTAGAATCTTGGGCCCAGAGAGCTGTTGATACACTGTCATGTTCTTAGAGTGTCAACCTATATGTGCTAGTCTAGAACCTAGGCAGAGTTAATGGAACCAAGCTTGTGCTATATTGGGCCTAGTATCTGGGACTTTAGCATAAGACCAGAAAATGGGTTGAGGGTCAAATGAAGCTTGAACTTGTGGGAGAATACCTGAGTCTTACGTTTATGGGGAATAACTTACCACATTAGGCTTCCTGGATCTTGGTGGCACTGTAGTGAACCTAAACCCTGGAATGTGGGGTACTGTTATGGAATCTATATTCATATGAAGATACATGAACTTGAGCACATGGTGTAGCATATGCCAGTAACACTGGTGTAAATTGGGATACTTAATCTATGAAAACAGTTGTAAGCCTAGATCTGTGGAGGCTGGCCTAGAATTGGGATGACCTTGGATCCTCAGCCTATGATGGAAAACCAGATGCCTGGGTCTTCAAGGACTGATCCAACACATGAGGCCTCATGGGTCAGCCTGTTTCTGGAGCTGGCCAGAATCTTGAGGTCACAGGAAGGAGTCTAGTTATATAGCAGACCTAAATAATGTGTTTACAGGGTTGTTCTTGTTCTGACAAGGGCTTCACATCTGAATCTTTATTTACTGGTCTACTGCTATGAAACACCTATAGCTTAGCCTCGAGCCTGAGCTCATGGGAACAGGCCTGCCTGAAATGTAAGCCTGTAAGAACCATAAAGCTCTTTAGAGCTACCCTGTAGCTTAGAGTTTGGGGGCTAGCACAGTGCATCTGCAGGTTTGGAGCCTAGAGCTATGAGAATCAGCCAAGTCCTTCATTTCTCTGAGTTGGGTCTGTTGCTGGGATCTAGAGTGAGGTCTAACAATAATTCTTTGCCATGTGATTCTGATTCTAAATTTTTGTCCGGGTTTCTGGGAGGGGACCTTTTTTCTATATCTTCACATTTTTTGTTTTGTTTTAAATAAGCATATAAGGGGTAATTTCTGAGATTTGTTTCCATGTCTTCATTGAAAATGATAGAAATGTGTGTATTGTAATCCTGAAATACACAATAAAGTTGGACATGAAAAAATTAACTAAGAGAGAGAAATATTTCTATTTTAACTATATAACCATTGGATCTGCTGGTGAAACTACATACAGCTACAGCAAACCAGAAGAAAATTTATTTTTTTCTCCATAAACTAAATTGATCCATATTTCTCATTTGGGTAATCAATACAATTTATGGTTTATTATCATATGTATAAAGAATTCTGCTTTAATTTTTCTTTCACATGGTAGTATTTTTATAAGAAATAGTATAACATTGGATGATTCTGAAAGTTTTTTCCTGTGACTCATTTTGTACAGATATTAATATTTTACATGTAAGAGTGTCTTCAAGAGACCACAATAATGCCAGTTTCACTGAGACATCACACGTCTTATGTTCCCACCACGGCAGCCTCTTAGTACATCAATTCTTAGTGAACGAACATCGTTAGATCAAATGACTATGAAAGGTCTTAAGTGGAATGATTTTGATGTGTTCCACACATTTCCCCTGGGTTTTTGTCGGCATTATATAATCACTGTGCATTTGGCACAGTATGTTGCTTTTGAAAGAGCTTCAAGTTTAAGGAAGCATGAAGACAGGATTTCTCATAAAATCAGAAAGGAGATGTATATGTGTTTGTGTGCACGTGTGTCTGTGTGTTTGTGTGTGTGTGTGTGTGTGTGTGTGTGTGTGAGTGTGTGTGTATTGCAAAAACTAAATCCTTCCACCTTTAGTATATACTAAAAATTAATGCTTAGCTAAGGCTTTATGATGAAGGACTCAACAAAAATAGCATTAAAGGCTATTTTACATTATGTGTCTTCTCATTTGGTGAGGCTAAGAAAATCTATTTACTAAGAAGCCGGAAAAATTCTTAACTTTATTCTTCATGTGTCACACTATTTTTAAGTTTTAGAATCTTAGTAGTTTTATAAGGGCACTTATTAAAGGATTTTATTTAGAATTTTTAAGAATGCAAAATTTAAGTGAAACAACTACCTAAAAGATGTGCAAAACATTTCAAAATTTCATTTCCTGGTTAATTTATTGAACAGCAAAGCATAGTATTTATCAGATAGGCTTTTGAGGCTGTTCATGTCACATGTGCCATGCAGTAGAAATAGCTGCCAATGTGTCACTGTTCATGTTTTCTTAACTACCTGATGATTTAATTTTCCACGATGGGTCATTTAAACCTTGAAAATCACTAAATGTTAGTAACTGGGACTGACTAACTGTTTTTATTGACTATATAATCTTGATTAAATGATGGAGAAAATGTTAAACCTGCAGTTTAAATGTAACTTTCTTCATATTCTGTACATTGTGAATAGCACAAAAATTAAAGAAATATTCTTCCAATATTTGAAAACTGGTCTTTATTCATCGAGGTTGGTCAAAAACATCATAGACAAATGAGTGCAAAGTCAGATATATGACCTTTCAGTAACTACAGTCATGATTTATTATTGGGAAATTAGATATTACCTCAAATGATTGTGACATGCATAATAAGCAAGCTTGTGTGCATGGTTAGACTCACTTGGTTTTCCAAAATAAGCATTGCTGTATATAGGAAAAGGGTTCTAGAGTCCATGAGAGCTGTGGGGATGGGACTGTATTTACTGGGGCTTTCATGCTCAGTTACACTGATGAGCAGGAGGAGAAGGAATTTTCATGACATAGAACTTTGTCCTGTGAAAAACAGACAGACTTCAGAGTTGCCAAGTTGCTGCCTGTTTTTCTTAAAATAATGTCAACTTCTTGTCCCCATGACTTTAAAAGGGATGTAGCAATGGGACATTGGCTCTATCTTCTAGGCTTCTCCCATGGCTGTTTTGGGGAAGGATTGTGGCATTGGAACAGTATCCTGAAATTTTCCTACTTCTTAGAGTTTTGTCAGTCTGCGGAGCTATCTTTCAGGACCCTTGTCTGTGATGCATGACTTTTTCCTATTTGAAGACGTGTATTCAATACTTGAGGAATTTTTCAATTTTCAATTATAATAAGCTGCTTTTATACATTTTGGATCTCTTTTTGTGGAACAATTTCTTCTCCTCTAGTTACTCTTCTTTGTCAATATTCAGCTGTCTTTTGCCTCTGCTTTACCTAATATATGGCCAGATGGTTCAGAACAGGAAGAACACGGGTGAAAAGCAGCGGGTTTATTATACATTGGGTCACTACGCTACAGAGCTGAATGATAGCTTTCACATGCATTTCTGCTAACTCATCTTTTCACATCTGAGTCATGCAGAGGGTGCTGGGGACGTGAGGACAAAATTCATTCGAAGGTGCACCTCCCTGAAAAGGAAAAATAGTTCAAAGTTACTAATGAAGAGGTATCATTGTATAGAGGACATTCTTCCTGGGAAGAGTATTGTCTGTGTCATAGGAAACAGTTGAAACTCGACCCAGAGTGTTCTCAAGCGTGCATAGGTATCTATTTTAAAATGGTATACCACGTCCGTGCAGGAGAGACCCATTTGCACATTGTGTTGTGAAATACTCTGGCAATGACAGGAATTGGAGAAAGTCCTCTCAGTGCTGAGTTTTCCTTAGAAATTCTTTCTAGTGTTTGGGAGTTTTAAATGTCTATTGGATTGTTTATGGGCTAGGCCATGGAATTAATGTTTCAGACATTTATATGGCTCTACTAAGAATATCCACATCATTCAAGAATTTGAGATGCATTTGTATAGCTCTGACTACTGCAGAATCAAGTGAATTAACATACATGTATTAATTATTTCATACCAAGTTCTAGTTATTTTCTTTGATAACTGTCTCTACATCTCAATCTTGCTAGTAAAGAGGCAAACATTTATAATTTACTCTTTGAATAAGTGAAATGCAAAGATCAAAATAAAAACACAAATTTCAAAGGTATAAATTATTTCGAATGTGAAAAACTTCAATTTCACGCTGTTTTCTACCCTAGGCCATGCCTTTTCTTAGCACAGTTCATTCACTTTTACCAGTTTTTATTCTACACATTCTCAGATGTATCTACATGTAGATGTGTCTGAGTAAATTGTAATATGAATTTGATGTGGCTATGTTCTACATGTGTACTTATAAGGTCACTGAGAAATTAGTTTTGGAAATGTGTCCTATAGATTTATTTGTGCTCAGTATATAAGGGTTAGGAGGCTGTTTACTGCAGTAAAATAGAGGAAAACAAAACCAAGATTTATCAATAAGACACAGGCTTAAATAAGTTATGGTGCATCTATAAATGTAGTTTGCTGCACTGTTAGAAAAATGTGGAGGCATGCACACATTCCGAAATGCTAAAATGGAAATATAACAAGAATGAATTGTTATGTGAAAAATGTTAGTGAAACGGTGTGTCTAAATGCTAATATTCATAAGAAATAGAAAATAATAAAGATTTTTGGAATGCCCATTTTTCCTGTAATACACACACACACACACACACACACACACACACACACACACACACACATATCCTCAAGGGAAAAATTAAATGATTAAATTTGAGAATTGAAAAGGAATGTTTTTACTGAAATCTCAATTTAAATAATGGAACAGATAAAAATTGAGAAAAATGGCAGATAAATTATGGTATGTCTACATAATATGAGGCAATTTATTGTATGAGTCTTAAACTTTGGGAAAAAACTCTCTAAAACATAATTTATGTAAACAATGAAAAAAGTGGTCAAGGATAAAAATAGTCTTATATGGATAATCCGTATATGATGCCATAATAGAAACTATATATGACGACTAATCACATTGTTTAAAGGAGGGACTAGTGATGATTTTATTTTATTTATTAAATCATTATTTATTTTCTGAAATGTATCACTTATTCTATATTGCTGGGGTAGGCAGAAAATAAGCTCTTTAAAAATTTTTGATTGAAATCTTTCTAGGAGAGAGTAATTGAAGAAAACAACTCCAATTTGGTGCCATTGTTAGTTGGAAGGAGGGGAAGTAATTCATTCTTGATATGAAGGTGACTCCCTCTACTCCTTATCCAACACCACCCTCCCCCACGCCCCCCCCCCCGCACACCTTTTCCTAGACCAAACAATTTAAGACTAAACACTTACTTAGTTCAGTAGACTCAGTAGACTAGTAGCTAGACTTTAAGTGACATGACAGAATAAATATTTACAGTTATTACCCCATGGCAATCATGTTTTTATAAAGCACATTACAAAATGCAATAGAAGACTGGCCTTATTCTATTAATTTTAATTATTCATGGATATGTTAAGCATCCTAGTGAATAAAATATGTTGCATTCCTGTAAGGCTAAAATTGCTTGAATTAGGCAAGAGGATGAAGAAATTTTAAGGTCAGTTATCCAAAATTTTCAAGAAAAGTATGCTATAAACAAAAATAGTTTAATCCAGAAGGAAGAGATGATTGTTAGCATTTACAGTTCAATGGTTTGTTTTAGTGTATAAGAACAGACTGCAAATTGATCCAACAAACATTCTCTTTCTTTGTATTTGTGTAGTTTGTGTCTTAATCTCAATAATGTTCACTTTTTCATATTGAATTGAAATTGAACTGAATTTCTATTCTTTGCTCTACAAAATGAATCAATAACCAAATACTGTGGTTTTACAACCTAGTCTTCTTCCCAAGACATTCTTTAGAGCTCTCTTCCCATATCCTAATTCACTGACTGTTATCTTTGCTTCAGATCTGGTTATAAATATGCTCTTGCTTGTTACCCTTATCAGAGAGTTACCTTCCATACCTGAATGTTTTATTTCTACCAGTTTCCTATGCTATAACTTAATTTGTTTGGAAGGTATAAGAATTGTTTAAAAAGTTTTATGAGAAACTCTACAACCTGAAGCAACCACTGTTTCACAATGATGAACACCATAAATGAAATATATTCTGGCCACAACAAATATTTTTCTGGAGCTTTATTCTTTCATTAAAAAAGCTCTCTTTCAGTGAGTAAATCTTTAATGCTCATCCTTCCAGTTAGACTGTGAAGCTCTGTGTGGACAGAGAAATTAACCATTTGGTGATGTAGACTTATTCCACGTTCAGAATACTCACTGAGTGAATGGCTCAGCCATTCTTCCTGTATTTCCTAGAAAGTCACGTTTAAGACTCATCCAGTGTTCTAAGTGAGTCTTTAGTCAATTTTGAAGTTTCCTGGACATTCTGTATTCTAATATTTCTTGTGTTTTGTGATTTCTTATTAGGATCCAAATGTCATTTTTAAGTTACAGTGTTTGATCCCATTCTATTGTACTTTCTTTCTGTGTGTGCTTTGGTTTGGATTTGTTTTCTGACTTTGGTTTGAATTCTGTATTTCTGTCTCCTGTTATGTACTATGAATTTGGCTGGATTAAAAAATGTCCAGAAGATCCAAGTGTGACAGTGAATGCTTAGTTTCCAAGCACACCAGAGATGGAGGTAGGAGGACACAGAGCTACAAGCCATCCTGAACTACACAAACCCCATTTTATGAAGTGTTAGAATAAAGAACTACAGTTGAGGACAGAAGACAGAATAGTGATTACAGGGAGGTTAAGAAGTACGTAGGAAGAACCATCTGAAGATATACTCTAAAACTATGGGGATGTTTTTATTTAAATTTTAATACAGTTAGTTGGCTTAATTGTGCATTAAAAAAGCCCATATGAGAGCAGAAACACTGTCAGTTTTGGTTTTTGAAATATCTCCACAACTGTTTGCTTGTCAGATAGAGCACACACTTAGCAGTTTAATCTATACTTTAGTGAATGAATTAATATATTTTTTTTTGCAGAGTATGACTTATCTGGGAATATTAATTAGAGCATTGTGATGACAGAAACTATACTCCAGTGTGGGTACAGACAGTGGCTGGCCCTGAGAATAACTAGGGAAAAGATCAGTGTTATCTGACAGATTACTCACTACCCTGCTCACCAAAGCAAAGCAGAATACAAGCAAACGCCATGGCTAGCAAAGGCTATGTGCTGCAGGTTCTTATAAATCACCTAATGTGTGACACAGACGGTGAGAGCAGGTCATGAGGGCCAGCAGGTCATGAGGGCTAGAAAGCGCTTGTGGAAGGAGAGAAGTGACTCCTGAAAGTGGTTCTCTGACCGCCACGGGGGTCCTGTGGAGTGCACATACACGTGTACACACATGTCATAACAATTGTGACGACTACTTTCCTGTTATTCCGGTTCCCAACACCATCATCACCACAGCAGCATAATTGTCATCACCATCTCCATTCCCCGCACCATTAATAGCACAAACACAACCTGGCTTACCATAAAAAATAATGCACATATACAATGTATGTTTAAGACAGGCATTCATAACTATTGCCTATGTCATTCATATGTTTGATAAGCAAAATCACATTATTTGTATTTTAAAATTTGCCTTTTAACTAAATATTTTTTAGATGAACCATGTTTTCTTATACACTAATTTACTTGATTCATCTTACCTGCTAAGTACCTTTCCATTGTATAAACAAAAACTTCAGCTTGTGTTATACCGCTCACATTTGTCTTTTCAATTCTGTTTTTCTTTGTCAGTGACTACTTGAAAATACCATATAAGAAATCACCAAATACACTAGGTTTTTAAAACATATATGTCATTTAATCCATCTTTACAGCAAGTGCTATTAGTTACCTATTTTGTTTGATGTCCCCTGTTGTCTTGAGTCAATGAAAGTCTACCTATCCTGATACCATTAATTCTTCCTTTGTTGTCTAAAGGTAGGTATACCCAAAGCCCCATCTTTGTACCCTTCCACCTCACACATCCTGAGTGATTCAAATCCACAGTCAGTTTGTTTCAAATTGTCTGCCGGACACCACCAGCTGGATGTCGTACTTGACCTAAATTTGCTCTTCTTCCTCTCAAATTTGTTCATCTTTCTCTGCTTCCTATTTAACTGGCAGCAGCACCATCTTAACAATCATTCAGGCTCAAAAGCTTGGAATGATTTATAAGTCCCTTGGGCCTCATCAGTTGCCAAGACCTGCAAATTACTGTTCCATTCATTCTGCCAAATTGGTTCCCACTGCTGCTACCCTAGTTTAAACACCATGACTTCTGGGCTTCTCACAATAGCAGAGCTTGTTTTCCCACTTCTAAGTGTCTTTCTGCTTCCTAGGCATCCTGTATCCTGCTTGATTAATTTTCCTAACGCACAATTCTGTTCATAATATTTCCCTGTTTGAAAGCTTTTAACAGCTTTCTATTGCCTATAAAATAAATTCTATCCACTTTAAGCTGGAATTCATGCTTCTCTGCAAACTGACTTGTTTACCCCTTCAAACTTATTACTGCTTTATTTAATATGTTGCATATGCCTATCAAATGGAGTATCTCACTGTGTCTCTACCTGCTTGTATATTCTAGGCTAACGTGTAACAATCATCTACTATAGAATCTCTTTCTTAAAATGACTAAAATTTATTTCCCACAAAATATATGTAATACTTTCATCTAGGCAGAAATTTCTTCGTTTACTGGAGCCACTTAAATGCAGATTATGAGAGCATCCATGCTCTTCATTGTCACTATTTGGAATCACATTAGGGGATTCAACACTAACCTGTTACAGCATGGAAATGACACTATCACTTCAACTGACGACTCACTGACCCACATTAATCACATTTCTAATAGATTCTAAGGCACACTAGAAAATTCAAACAAGCCATGTGAAATAAGGACTCAAGGTACTGCTGAGCAGTACTAACGACCACTCTAATCCTTACATCCATTTCCAGCATTTTATCCCGGACTATTGCTCATCAAGCTTAAAATGCTTTTCATTATCTGCCTTCCTCATGTACATTGTCTACCCTAATTCCCAGTATGGCTCAAATTTCTTCAATGAGTTCATTCTGGGTTTTCCAGACATATATATTCTCTTTCTGCTCAAATTTACTATAGTCCTTTACTGTTGAAATAATTATTTATGGATTGGCATTTCAATTTTATAGACCAAACTGTATGCTTTATTTACAATGGAATATATGATCATTAGCAATGAACACATGAATTCAGAAATTCAGTTAGTGTGTTGTGATCACTTATAGCTGTGTTTATGGCAGGGAGGAGAGAGGGCTGACTTTTATTACTTATTTATGAGGAGAATATTTTATTATTCTCACTATGTGTAAGGTTGGACTCTACACACATATAAAATGTGTTTCTACATGTACGGTGTATGTATATTTATATATCTTATGTATATACATATAGTTAGCAGATCTTAGCTAGTATGGTACAAATATAGAGTAAATTAATTATGAATCTGCCTTATTCTCACTCTGAAATTGCTGGCATTGCTATTATAACTCTTTTAACTCTTCTTTTTCTTTTGACAAATGGTCTATTTTACCATTGCCCTTGTATAGTAATAAGATATACAATCTAGGGGTGCTTTATAAGCAGAATATTTTATAGAACACTTATAAAATCTGGGCAGAAAAGACCAAGTAGTGGAGTCCAGTTGTCTTAGCGTTTCTATCCCTTTATCACAGTGCTACTGGACAAGTTGTCTGTGGATGGTACTATGGCAAGACACAATGTTGGGAAGGAGTCTTAGGAGGAACCCATCCAGAAGACAATCCATTCATTCTGCTCACTTAGTTCCTAATACCAAATCAGTTAGCATGTATACTTGCTCTTTCAATAACTGAAGTTAGAATCAGCAGTTCTCCAATTGTACGCCTTGACTAGGTTGATCAGGTTTTCATTCACAGCTTACATGTTACATTCTCTCAAAAAGCCTGCTTTGTTTCCCAGACATTTTAACAATATCTGAGAGAGAGAGCAAAGAACTCCATCAAGTTTGTATGGTGATTTTTTAAAAAATGTCTAAACGTTTTAATTCTTCAAGAAAAGCAAAAATAAATTTGTATCAAATGATATGAAAAACGATACAGCAAACACAGATATCTGTGAGTAAATCATTATTGCTGGAGCTTAGATTATTTGAAAAAGCTTACATGAAAAGAAATTAACAGTTGTGTGGAAACCCAGTTTGGAATGGCTATATGCCAACAGGCTATAATGCCAATCACTACAGAATGTCAAATACTTCTGGATTATGGAGAAAGAACTTAATGTTTGAGGCAGGAGAACTTAAAGGCATCCTCAAGGTTTAAGAAAGATTCAAAGATGGTAAGATGGAAGGAGCTTAGTGAGAAGAAAACAAACAGAATTAGAGAGAAAAAATACATTGTAACAAACAGTGCAAATGAGCAAGAAAGCTTCTTGGAGGGGACAGAGTTAGTAAAACTGGGAATTTATTTTTCCCCTAAGGAATCCTAATATGTAGCATGGAAGAAAAAAGAGTAAGATAGATGTTTCCAGCAGATTGAAAAGCTTTGGGTTACCACTGAGGAAACAGGGATGGGAACTGATAAAAGAGACATATAACATTTGCCAACAGTCCCAAGAATCAAGGTGAATTTTAAGGGCATAAATATTTAGTAGCCTCTATCTACAGATCTATACTGCACAAATACAGAGCCAAATAGGTAGATAATCTGTATGGTAAGTCCAAGGTTAATGAAATATAGTAAAATAGATACATGTGCAAAGGAGCTGAGAGTATTTGAGTCTATATAGGGAATTAAATGAGACAGTGAAGGAGGAGAATGGATTCATGAGCTGTTGTTCCCAGTGGTATAGAGAAAGGCTGCTGGAGTCAGAAGGGTGTGCTCTAAAGGAAGAGCTAAATTTGTCATGTCTAGGGTGAGCTTTGTCTCCTGGGGAGGTCAGGAAAAAAGTTGAAAAGGGACATGGAGTAAAGAGAATGGAGGCAAGCTCCCTGGGACTGAAGAGAGTGTAGATGGATATGGAGGCATATCAGGGAATTTTTCCATAGGACAATAGTATTCAGGATAATGATAAGCATTCAGACAGGAGGTATTGTGTGTGTGTGTGTGTGTGTGTGTGTGTGTGTGTGTGTGTGTTTGTGTGTGTGTGTGTGTGTGATGGGGGTGGCTATCACTTGGAGGCCAGCTGATGCCACATGAAAAGAGGAGATACATTGTGAGAAACTGATTTACTTGTTGCTATTGCTTTTGAACATATATCATTATCTATATAGTTGGTCTTAAACTTGTGATCCATTTGCCTTTCTCTTAAGTGATGGTGTTACCAGCCTACACCATAATTCCATAGAGATAAACTGGTCTTTGGAATATGCATTAGTCAGCTTCATATAGGAAATACTCGAGTAGATAAACTTAAAAGGAAGAAAGTTTTACTATTCCTCATAATTTGAGTCCATAGTATCTCATTATCTGTGTGCTGGAGCCTGTGATTGACAGAACAACATGACGAATGTGTGGACAGACAAAAGCTCTCTGTCCTGTGGGGCTGGGAAGCAGACAGAAGGGCCAGGGAGACTGGAGAAGCCATGACACAGGGACAGATGGAAGACAAGTGCAATTTCAGTTAGAACAAGGTGTAAAAGGACTCTTCTGTGTTTTGTAATGATGATCGAGGAATTAGTATTTGTACCCTGAGATTAATTTAAAAAGGAGACCAAAGAACAAACAGACAGACAAACAAACAAACAAAAAGACATATAAGTGGTCAAGTACAGTGCCTCACTTCCTTCTGAGGGTAGAATAGACCACTTTTCAAGACAAGACTCCAGGGAGCAGTTTCTTCCAAAGTCATCCCACCTCCTGATTCATTCTCAGCCAAGACTGAACCATTGATCCAAGTGCATCTTCTATCCTACTCCCTACTCTCTCCATTGCCACCAGGCATCAAATTTCCCTTGTCTTGTCTTTCAGTGAAAGCTCTGAAAGGGTGAGCTAAAATAAACCTTCCTCCTCTAAACTGTTTGTCTCTGGTATTGCATCACAGTGATTAAATCTACATTTATATCCGCCTAGAACTGAGACTATCCTCAATTTCATACTTTTAAGGGATGTAAAAATAGTCGAAATAATGTGGTTCCTAGATTTTACATGATCATATAAATTCGTACATGCACTCATTAAGTGAAAGGAAAAGCAATGTCTAGGAAGAAATATGACTGATGGGAGGGGATGAGGTGGGAGTGAGAATATGTTCAATGTACAGTGTAGACCTGCAAGAAAAAAAATGTTTAAAGTCAAAATAAGCACAAGCTAGCCCTTTAAAATCTGAATGATTTATGTATACATGCCATTTGTATTTAAAGTATGCTAATAAGAGCTTAGAAAAACCTTAAACTCATAGAAGACCCCAAAACTACTGCTGTGCCTTAGAACTCTTTGACGATAGGACTACCAATTCAGCAATATCATCTTGACATTCAAGTTTCCACCCTGAACTCTCCATTTCCTCCAGATCACATATGCATTCCACAGTGGATGACTGGAAGGGAGTAACTCTAGGATTGGGAGAAATGGTTGTTCCTGACAGACCTCACATTTCTGAACTTTACAGGCCTAGTTATTTGGGTACTAGAATCAGCTAAAACCTTTATGTACAAGACATGACTAGAAAAGGACCAAGAGTTCATTCTAATGCAGTTATAAAATATGAGCAGCAGAAACAATTTAGCCAAGAGAATTAAATGGCATCCAAGAAATAGCAATGTCTTTATTCTAGATCATGGTGAATAAAATTTTAGTAGAAAATTATTGTAATTAGAATTGTATCTTCATATATTTTAACCAAATTAGTGTTCTACCATATTTTCTATAAATTTATGTTTGGCCATCATCATTTGAATGATCAATTTGTGTCAGCGTTTAGAAAAACTATGTTACTTTGGGGAAAGTGTAGGGCTCTTGAAGGAAGTCTGCATACTTTTGTTTGTTTTTAAATATAAGACTCAGATGGAATTTTTAAGACAATTCATGAAATTAATTCCATTCATACATAGGTTTAAATTAAATAAACAATTTGAACTTTTTGTTCAAAACTTTTGTCATTTTATCTGGATGAATACTTTCTTCTAACTTCCAGTATGTATGATTGAGTATATTTGGGACTAAACATTTCATTTAGAAATATAATCTATGAAATCACTCTAGGTATATAGATTCAAGTTTACATATACACTTTCATACATGTGTTGTCAATATTATTGTGTATATTGTGACTATGTAAATGTCTGAGTATGTACTTGTAGCATATAAATGTATATTCAAAGGGAACATAATAATGATATTTCCTTATCTCTTTACAATAAGAAGAAATATAAATCTTGTATTCAGAAAAAGTTCTAACTCCATTCTGGGACTGTGATGGCTACTTTCCTTAGATTTGAACATGTATTGTTTCTGCTAAAAGCAAGCCAATTGGCCATAAAGGGTGGATAAAGGAAGCCTGTAGTCACGTGTGTTCTGGCAATAGTCATCAAGTTATTCCTAGTTGCCAGGTATTGACTGGCAACGCTGAGGTTTCTCAAGTGGAGGCCAGTGTAACTGGACAAGGTGAAAAGCCACAGTTCATGGTCAGACAGTGAACTTGTGCATCATTGCAGCACATTTTCAGTTGCTCACCTGACCTCAAATTAAAGCATATAATTCCTGATTGGGCTTATATAACATATGCCAATTATTTTAACCAAAAATCAGCGTTATTGACAGTTGCACAATTCTAACCAGTATATTTGGATTGACTTTAATAAGACAGAAGCAAAGTCATAAATCAAGTTCTTTGCTCTGCTTTCAATTGGTACTAGAAAATATGCTTGTGCTCTAATTGTTAGACAGATATTTTTCTGCATTTCATTTAGATTTTCAAATTAGGTTGAATTTTCCATAAAGAAAAGTTATTGTTTCTATTTTTTAAGAAAATATGTGACTAGGTCAACATGAAGGTTTCTGTCACATTTTTTGAAAGTTTGCATCTTTTGTCAGTCATTCTCTATTCTTCCTAAGAATAGAATGCTAATAATTTCTGCCTGCAGAGAATCATGAGGACTTGGTAGTAAATGAAAATGAACTATGGAAAAGAACTAAATCCAACACTTTCAGATATCTAATTATCTCAGCATAATTAACTGTTTGCTAGATTTAGTGCCCAAATCCTTTTTTTTTCAACTTAAATTTCATAGTCCTTTGATTGCACAAATATGATAGTCTATCATGTATGTGAACTACAGAGAGCGTACACAGAATAATTAGAGTCACCTGGATTTCTTTCTTTCTTTTTAACTTCATCTCCACCCCTAAGCTTCAAATGCAAATTTAAAATATTGCTTCTCCACATACAATCACACCATCATTATTTCTTCCTTCTTACTAAATCGCAACCTAGAAGATGTGTCTAAATAAAAACAAAGAAATCACACATTTGAAGATAATTAATGCTTTTGCTTGAAGAAAGATGTATCCATTCTTATGACATGTTTCCATGTCCACAGCAATCAGCGTTAGTCACTTAGGTGCCTTCACCTCCTCCATCAAAATTCACATTTAAAAAAACAAAAAAAAAAACAAAAACAAAAAAACAAAAAAACAAGTATTAGTATATAATTCATTAAATTTTTTGAAGTTCCACGAAAGAGGGGAACGATTCACCCAGTGAGCTTTCCTCCTGACCACTGTTGCAAGTATGTGTGAAGCCATAGAAAAGGCCAGTAAATGGGAAAGATGCAAATATTCCTCACCCCCTTTTGCTGTTTTGACACAGCAATTAGATTTGTACAGAACAGCAAGATTGTTCCAATTCTATTCTCCCAAACATAAGTCTTAAAAAAAGAGGTTACATTTGTGACTGTAGCTCGTGGAGCATCCAATCTGGCATCCTGAAAATCCATATGTAAGCCACACTTATATCTTAAACCTGTCAAACAAATAAATGTACAGAAGCAGTAATTTATGTACTTTATAGACTGTTTTGCCCTTTTAGAGCAAAAGCCTAATTTTCAAGTGTTGCTATTTTAACTTCTGGCAGAGCCCGGGAGATAGCTGAGGTTCAAAATGTGAATTTTACAAGTAAAATGTGATTCAAAAATTGATTTGCCCTGTTCTCACTACATGTGAGACAGAGAGGAGAAGTGCTGGGTGCCTGTGAGCTTCAGGCAAGGGGAAACATATTGCTAAGTACAGAAGCCGCGCAAAACTTTGCAGGTTTTCAGTTTAGACGTGAACTTGAGCCTTTCTCAGTTCAAGTTCTGTTTAGGGCCGGCAAAACATGACTTTCTGATTCAAAGAAAAGGCTTAAAAAGGCTTATAAAACAGACTTGCAGGCTTCTTGTACATCAAATAGCTCTTACACAATGGCATTTAGATGATTTAAGTGTAAATGAATCAAAGACATATGGATTGCATTTCCCTTAAAATACGCATGGGCTTTAAAATGAGGGGAAAATACACTTGCCAAAATCTTTTTGGGTTGTGCTGCATCAAAAACATTTGGAAAGGACTTTAAATGTTTGGAAGAACCCCAGACATTGGGTTCAGCCACCCCTGGAGATTAAATCAGTGTCCTTCATCCAGTGATAACTAGACCCCTGTTTTGCAAAGACATTTCTTTAAAAAATGTCAAGTTCCAAACCTGACACTCCTGAAAACCCAATTTCTCGATGCTTGAATTGCTAATTCAATGCTAGGGTCTTATTATGGAGTCTTCCCCAGAGACCGGGAATCCATTTTGTGTTAGTCAAACTACCAGAAGCATATTTCAGTTTTTATCCTTTTTTTTTTAAAGTGTGGTTAAAAATGTAAGTTCTCTGTGTCCTGGAGGTAAAAATTAATGCTTCTAGGAAGCCAAAAGGAAATCGAGTTTTCAAGCTGAATGAGAGGACTGAATGATCAGGAGATAGAAATGGAAAACTTGTTTGTTATAAATGTATTCAGTCAGGAGTTTTGACATCATACGGCTGTTAGCATACTTTACAAAAAATGAAAAACAAAGGAAGAAAGGGGAAAATAGGAAAGAAGAACGAAAGGAAGAGAACGGGACAGTAAGATGTTCTTGGAACTGAAAAAGATTTCGACATGAAATGCAGAAACAAGTTAGATTTGACAGAAGCAGGTGTTTTTTTTTTTGTTGTTGTTTTTTTGTTTTGTTTTATTTTTTTTAAGTAACTAAACACCAGTAAGGACAAAACACAAACTACCCCAAATCTAAATAGACTGATGCCCAGGAAGATGGTATACTGAATAAATTAAAACTACCTTGGCAAAAGTGATTGATTGCCAAGGTACTGAAAGGAACGAGCAAAGAGGAAACGTGCTGTTAAAGGAAATTCTGTTGGAATCAAAACTAGGAAAGGATGGAAACACACAGGGAATACAAAACAACTGAGAGAAAAGCTACAAAGACCAAGAAAAGCACAAGAGGACAAGCGAGTGAGGGGCTGTCATTTAAGTCTGTACATGAAAAAGATCTGATTCCGCAAGCAGCTCTGATGTGAGGGGAAACAGGTTCCAAAATTGTTCAATGACCTCCTGATAGGAAGGTTAACAGGATTGTCATGCAGTTCACTGGGGGATGGACAGCGGCGCTCAGCATGCCCCCCAGTCACTGCAATTCCAATATTCTCCTACACAGAGAAGAGTAAAGTCATTGTGCCACGCAAAGGCATTCGTTAGAAAGTTGGGACACTTTTAATGAGGGAAGTTCAGCATGAAAAGGGAATGAGGAAGGGGAGAAATGGGCACAAAGCCTCAGGCTCCTTTACCTTCATTCTGCCCTTGTGACTGTAGGGGTGTCTGGCTGTGGGAGGCTGAATCCTCCAGATGTTTGCTTCTGCTGTGGTCCGCTCTCACTTCTGACTGAGCTGTCTACAGCCTAGGTGACCAGGAAGTGGTTGTCTGCATGGCATGTTGCTCCTCTGTTGTGCCCTCCAATCACTTTCTTATTAAAGCAGGAAAATAATTTCCACATTCTTGTCTGTAATCCAGACCTCTAAGCAACACTGTCATGTGTTGTCAGCACCCTTCGGGAGTTGAATTGGAAGGGTCTTTGTAATAATTTCCCTGCTTCAAGGATTGCCAGCGTTTACATCAGCTGGACATGGGAAAGAGACAATGGAAAGGGAAGACACAGGTCCAAGAATCCTCTGAGCAATGCTTATCAGTTGTCATTGTAGAAGCACAAATTTTAACTTTTCCATTTGATGACCCATGGCTTTTGTTCTTACATTCCCTAACTCATGAAGCACTGTACTAATAGGTAATTCAGACCAATATAAATGACAGAAAAACTCTAAACTCTTGGCGACTTTACTGCTAGTGTGATAAGCCACTTCCCATTCTGGAGTCCCAATTCTAACATCCTATAGTGGAATTTTCTAGTACCTCTTTTGAGTTCCTTTCTTGTATTGTTGTTTATATGGTTGTTGCGCAGAGTAAAAATGATCCTGTGATGCATTTTGTGTCCATGACTGGAATGATATATAACTCTTATAATATGGCGCAAGTTGTAACTACAAAGCATGATGGGAAATGTAGTCTTCATGGGTGGAAGAAAAAGTATAGTTAAGCATTTAGTCATCTGCCACATTCACTAAGGGATTGCACCTCTACTGCAAATTAACCCTTAGCTGGTCTTCCTTTCCTATCTTTTCCATGTATTTGGATGTGCCTGAATTCACAGACATTACTTAATGATGAAACTGAGACTGAATTTTGAGAATCCACGCTATGAGATGACAGTACAGAACTTAGCACGAATTTGTTGGAATCTCACTGCATTCTCTCTTCAAATCTATGCTTTGGGAGTGGCACCGGAAATAAGATCAGAATAGAAGGAGCCTGGCTTGTCTTCCCTGGACCATTGGAGTCCTCAGAGATACCAGAATTTCATTGGCATCCAAGTTTTGGTTCAGGAGATCCTGCACTTAAATTGGTGAGACATTCCTCCTGGGGTTATGGAGGAAAACCCAAGGTGACAGTGTCTCACACCAGGGAGATGAAGAACACAGAAGAAGACTGTCTCTCCAATCTGGGCACAGGAACATGGTTTGTCAAATGCTCCCAGAAAATTGTCTTTCTCTTTTGACCAGAAGGGTGAAGAAAAGTCAAAGGGAAGATTGTCAAGAAAGAGTGAGACTTTTCCTCTCCCTAAAGGGAGCATTTGAGTTTTCATTGATTTTTAACTCATCAGAACCACTTGTCAGTACCAATTAGGTCATGAAACTAAGTTTCTAAAGGGACAAGAATATGAGAACATACATTAGGAGATGGCAAAAGTATTCCATTTGAAGCCCCGCTTGCAATGAATGCACACCAGTTTTCTTAGACTGTTACAAATTAATAAAAGAATATCATTTAAAAGATGTCATCGTTCACATATATGGAAAATCTAAAAATTTTTATAAAATATTACTTCCTTTAATTTCCTAACTATATTTTTAATGTTTTTAATTCTTTAATGTTCCTTGAAGGGCTGTATCAGTCTGCATGGGCTTTCATGATAACTACCACTGACTGGATAAATTAAATACCAGTAATTTATTTTCTTACAGTTTTGGAGGGTCGAGGATGGAGATCAGGCTGTGGTTCTGTGGAGGGCTCCTTTACTGGCCCACCTCATTGCACTCTCTTGTAGTGGATAGAGAGCTCTGAGAGTTCTTCCTTGCCTTGGGAGGGTCCTGGGCTATAAAATCAGTAGTCTAACCCAATAACCTTCTTCAAGCTTGACCACTTCCTCAAACACCCTGAGTCCAAATCAGTCTCAAGGAGAGAGGAAGAAGTGACAGCACTTGCCTGCTTGGCTGTACCAAGCAACTCTTCAGAGATGTCACAACTGAAATGAGCAGGTAGATCATTCTAATTGGATTTTCATGCATATAAGCTTACTTCTATTTAAAATGGACTCCAATTTATCCTTTTCCTTAAATTCATGAAAGTTCTCATAAAGAGAAATTCATAACTATTATAGTTATTGCTATATTTTTAGAATTTATTCAGGTTTTTATTTTTAAAGCTTAACAAACATTTTTTACAACTGTGTTGGATTTTACTTTTGCTTGCAAGTAGTAGATTTTTTTAAAATCTATGATTTAGTCATGATTAATAGCATGCTCTCAAAAAGCTAACACACAGGCTTTGTAACAGTAAAACAGTCTTTGCTCACTGGCTGAGGACAGTGGTGGGACTGAAGGTTTTTGGTAATTGGAGCACTACCTCTCTAATAAGCCACAATGGAAAAAGCTATTACATATGAAAGTTTTCTGGTCTTGACCTGATTAATTCATGGATCAACATGAAAATGATGTCCAGTCTTTGCATTAAATTCTCATTGTTTTATACTTCACACAGCTACCTTGGACTATAAAAAGAGAACTTGGACAGGATATCTGTTGTTTTACATTGTTTGTTTTTACGCCCACTTCGAACTGTCCCTGGGGAAATGTTAGCCTTGGAGAGATCACATGGTGCTTTTTCCCCCTGCATTCTGGCATGGCTGGACAGCAGAGAGGATGTTCCGTGAGCAGTGAAGAGTCGGGAGGGAAAGAGGAGTCACAGTGGACCAAGTGCAACTTAGGTGATGTGCATTAGGGAGGCGCTGGGTGGAGGCAGCTTTGGCTTGTGTGAACAAGAACATGGACAGTCCTGACAGAGGACGGCCACCTCTTGGTGCAGCACCCAGTTTGACAAAAAGTGAAGGCAGAGTTTCAGTTTCCATTTGACCCTTTAAATCAACAACTACCTAGCATGATTTGGGCAGGCCCCTGTGGAGGATGAAATTCAAATCATTTCTTAGTAGAGTCCATTTGTAAGACTTTCCTCCTGAATAAAACCAACAATAATCTCAGAAACAGAACACAAATCAATGTTATTTAGCCAGTTTTTCAAATCTAAGTAAATTTAAATCATGGACTTTCTAAATTTATATGTGAAATAGAATTATGTATTTTCCTTCTGAAGTGAGATCAACAAATCTTTGAGAAAAGATTATTATTATGTAGGGCCCAATGCTAAGACCATGATTGCTGCCCACTGCTCACTGACAGACTTCTACTACTGTGAGGGCTGTTGTAATTTATGCCCAAAGGAGAACACAATGATTTTTCTCTTTCGAGCTAAGACCAGCTACCTAATTTGTAGAGCAGTGTGCAGAATGGAACCTGGGGCCTGACATGGTAGGAAATTCAGGTTACCCTCTCCACTAGCTGCTGCCAAAGGGTGAAGTCACTCTGTTGAAAGGGTCACTCTGGGGAATTCTTAGTCTCTGTTGGTACAGTGTTAGAATCTTGCACCAGTGTGAGCAAGAGGTTCTGTCAGCCAAGGAACCAGATACACACCTGTCTGCTCCTCTCTGACATGCCGAAATCATGGGCAACTCTAATTTCATTCAATTAAGCTCATTCTAGTGGCATCTGAAAGTTTTCTATATTTCCTCCAGATACCTCACTTCAACCATTCCATAAGAGACAAGAGTGCTGGACAGGAGGAGATGCTGCCCAAGGGGAAAACAGAGGCTATCTTGGATAAGGATAGCTGGATGAGAAAGGGCCCTGGTGGTGGTTAATCTGGTGATGGGGAGAGCTGGAGTTGTTTAGGATGTTGTCACTTCATCCATAGCATTTTAAAAGGCTGACTACGTCTCAGGCGCTGGGCCAAATGATACTGATCAAATGTTGGACAAATTCAGATATATTCTTGATGTTCCATGGATTTCTCTGCTAATGGGCACATGGTGGTCAGATTGAAGAGGTTTTTGAAGGACAGTTGTAGTCACGAGTTCTCTGGCAGTGTGAGACTTCCAATTCAGAAACATCTGTCTTTTGTCATCTCAGCTTCTACTGCTTCTACTCTTATACTCAAATTATTTCTCTCCATACAGTTATTTACTAGATCTTGGCTTGATCTCTCTAATGCTAAGGAATATAAATTTCTAAGCTTATTTTTATTCTTCATTCCATTCTTTATTAGTAGCCATAGTAAGGACTAGAATGAGCTATGAAGGCCATCTTTGCCAAGAGGTCCCTTGTAGTTGGTTGGATTTGAAGCATATTACTCACTACCAAACCTTGCTACCTAGCCCCCTGGCACATATTTAGTGCAAACATCCCTGTGCAGGAAGTACTGTCCAATGTAATCACACGAGGAAATGATTCTTAAGAAGTACTCACTCAAGAAATTTTGGAAAAATAAAAATTATGACTTATAAGAAACAAGTCTTTGCTATTACAGTGATATAAAGAATTCCCTTTTGACCATTTCCTATAATGTCTATAAAGTGAAGAATGAGAGCAAAGATTAATTCCAAGGGGGGAAGAACGAGTCCAACTCTAATTTTGTCAGTTTTCTGTCAGTTTTCATAACTGCAACCAGGTTAATGTTTTTTTCCATTTTTCCCTTCCATGAATTTGAGTAATGATAGCATTTGCATCCTGGTATTATTGGGAAGCTAGATGGGATCATACAAAGCCTTTCATGTCTACATACAGCATGTGCTCAGTGTTCAGGTGACAGAGGCATGAGGATTGTGTTACGGGAGGGCTGTTCCCAGCTTTACAGGCAGGTTGAAGTCAGCCAGAGGCAAGAGCATACCCCTTGTGAGTTACAGCAAGAGATGGGTTCTGTATTGGAGAATCTCCTTTAGCCACCTTGGAAGGGTGTGTGTGGCCCTGGGTCTGGCAGGGACAGCGCTAAGCAGAGCTGTTCACAGCAAATCTGTGATGACGATCTTCTCATCTGGCTTCTAAGCTGTGGGCGGCTCCTTCTTTGGGAAGCAAGTTATAATCAGAACTTGGAACAAGCTACTCCCCAAACAATGCTCTCATTGCCTCTACTGCCATTTAATTAATGCCAGCCTAATTTTATAGAAAGTATATAAATATGATTTATGCATATTTGCACCTATATTTTGCCACAAGGCTTGCCACAAGGTGTATAGTCATGTAAATTATATCCTTCTGATAAATACCATTGGCCCGAATACCTAATGTTATTTTGATGGCCCCACTTAAGGCACACAGCAAACACAAGGGTAGACAGCAGCACTTAACTGAATATTTAAGTTACCACTAGGGACAACCAAGATTTGAACCAGCTGTCTATTCCAGACTATCTTTTGCTGGAGGAGTTAGATTTTAGCAGATAGGATGCAAGGGTCTTTTCCTAGTGCTTTCTTCTTAGCGTTAGCCAACCTAGCTGAAGAAAGGCCGGAACCTGTAGGCTGCCCCTTGAAAGTTATGACAACATGAGCTTCACATTCTGTTTCTGCCTTTATCTCTAGAAAATGAAATCAGACCATGATGCAATCCACTCGAGTCCTGAGAGTTGCCGTGAAGAACCATGGGGCGCAGAGGGAGGAGCTGTTCTTTTCCTACAACGTCATTTTCCTTGTGTCTGCGAACACGCCTGTCAACAAGCAGATTTTCTCAGAAGAAACTTTGAGGAATTGGTAGAAAAGCCTGTTCTTTTACCAAACACAGATTTTTTAAAAAAAAAAAAAAAATTGCAAAGGAATTAGCATTGTCAAGTGTCACAGAGTGCCGTCATAAGCAGGAGGCTGGAAACCTGGTTTTGCTTAAATCCTTTATCTGATTTAGCAGAACAACAGCAATAAATTGTTTTCCGCAATACTTTTGATCCTTTGCAATAGTGTAACTGGCCAGCCCCCCAGAGTAGCCCCAGCTTTCCATGGGGGGCACTTTTCGGTAGACTTCCCAGGTCATCCAGGGTTGTGTTTGTTAAGTGCAGAGACAAAGAAAGCCTGGGCCCCTGGAGCCTGAGATGTGAATTAGGTGATTACAGCACAGATCTTAAAGTTCTGTGTTCTTGAAATCTTCTATGGAAATTACAGAACCTTAGACATGAAAATGAAAGTTTTCATCATTACCACATTGAACCCAAACATTCCTGCCATTTTCTTCCTGAAATTTTCAGATAGACTTCATTTTTTTACCCTTGCTCTACTTCTTCCCAAATTTTAACTCAAAGTGGTACCTAAAATTTGCTACTCAGTAGGAATATAATAGTAATTTCAGGGCCCTGAGTTGATGGATACATCTTGGGCTAAAATTTCACTGTAAGAAAAAATCTTGAATGGCTATAAATAGTCTTTTCCCCTGTTTTCTGATACTACCGTGTTACATAAGATGCAAGGCATCATTGTCTCCTTCATTCTTTTGCCAAAGTGTTTCCCCAGAACAGGACTTCAAATATTCCTCAAGTCTTTTATCCAACTAATTTATATTCATACTTAGTGTCTATGTGGCAGGAGATATACAATTTTTAAGGTAACATTTTACCTTTAATTTGAAACTGTCTCCTAAATTGTCAAGGTAGGTGTCCCTGCACTTACATGTGGTGATGTGGAGACATGAGCAAATCAGATGGCTTGCCCATAGCTCGCCCACATAATTGGTGCCATGGCCACTGTAGAGACTCAGGTCTCCTGATCTCTATGTACAAGACACTCTTTACTACCCTGCACAAAAGTAAACTGTCGAATTAGACAAACCTCTAAGTAGGTGGTTGGCCAATGTGATGAGACAGCTGCAGGGAGCAGAGGATCCTCATTCTCTGCAGTTTATTACGGTATTCCTGGACATCTGGCTCCCTGGACACTCTCTGGAATTAGTCTTAAGTTATAATGGTGATTTCCAGCATGCTGGAATATAGCATCGGAGACCTGGGGAGGTCCAAGTAGTGGACTGGAATAGCTGCAGCTATTAAATATCTAGGTCACCCTTTATATGGGGATGTAATATATACTCCAGCTTCTGATTTCTGTGCTGACAGAAGGAGAAAATTCCACCCTGCTAAAATGTAGTCAGATAGCAGTTTGTCTTTCCAAAACATTATTAGGTATTATTACAGAACAGGAGCACCTTTCATTCCTGACAAACAGGAAATGTATGCTGCCCTACTGGTATGTCAATCAGAGTGATAGCATCAATTTTATGGTTTTTAATTCATCCCCACCTCCTGTGGTGCCTTTTGCTCATCCCAAATTATGAATCTTAAAAGGTACATGATTAAGAAGAAGAAAAAAATATCTCTGCCTGTGTGAACTCCTGTGTGAAGAACTGGCAGGTAACTATTTCAGAGATTTGAAAATGTTGGCTGGTTGCTCAGAGGCTGGACAAGGACTTTCTGGCAGTCAGCAATGCCTTTACAGCTTTCACTGTGGTCTTTTGCTAGCAATGTCAGTGTATATTTCCAATATATTTCCTCCTTTGGATATTGAAGGAATGAAAAGAAAATAACCTAATAAATGCTACATTTATCAGTCCATGATATTTCTGAGATCTCTTTCAATTTATGTTTTCCATGCCTTTTTCTTGTACTGGGATGGTTTCTTGCTTTTTTATATATTAAATAATGAATATGTAGCCAATTTCAGAGCCTAGCTTTCCATTATTAGAGTCATTATTCACATAAACCTTTTCTTTCCATCCGTTTATTCTTTTCTTCAACGTGAAGCGAGGCTGTGTAAAAATAGCGTATGCAAATACACACACACACACACACACACACACACACACACACACACACACATGAGACACAACTTCACAACAGGGGATCCAGGAGCCTGGGGTGTCTGAATCTGTCCTCTCCTGTTCCTCTCTTGGTTCTGGTGAGAAGCCATTTTTCTTGTTTTTCCTATGTAGCTCCACCTGGTCTCCATTTGTTAGCACAAACTCTGTAAATACCACACACTTCTTTAAGTTTTGGAAGTGGGACCTGATAGTCGCTGATTGGAAGGTGAAGCAATAATTAGCAGTTGGTGGATGTCAGTGTCGCCTCCTGGTGCTGAGTATAAACTGAACCCTTCGTTGTTGGCAGAGAAGTCTCTACTTGCTGGTAGTACAGGAGCTATTTTATAGATCGTTTACAGAAACTTTCACTGTATAGTTCACATCTCACTTGGTCATTTCAGCCTGACCCTTAACAGTTTTGGATGCTTCGGTGCCCCAGCATGAGTGTGTGGAACTTTCAAGTGACCCACATGGTATTCGCTTATACAGAATTCCCCATTCTGCTTTTGCTACAACTTCTTTATGATTCAGAATTGAACTACACTGGTTCTTGGGTGAGAAGGAAATGAGAAAGCAACCACCAAGAACTCATAGTTTCCTGGTGGGCCCCCAGCATAAAACACCAACCTTGAGAGGGAACGAGGATAATAAAAGGGTATGTGTTAACTGCTTAATGCTTGCCTTCTAATGCCCCCAAGAAACACTGTCCTTCCCAATGTGGGAGAAGAAAGGGATCTGAGACTCTGTCAGAGGCCTTCCTGGCAGAGCTCTCCCTCACCCGTGTTTGTGGTTTCTAAGGCATATGTGCTTACTTGATGTTCTTGTCTTGGGTCAGTTAGACTGCAGCTAGCATAGATGGTGCCTGGCAGGAGCCACTTCTGAACCTGTCCAATGATGTGTGTCTCCACACTAGTTAAGCCTTGCACTTGCTCCCCTGCTTTTTGGCTCAACTTTCTATGTAGCATATTTTATTATAAATTTATTAATGAAATGATTATAGTTCATAACAGGGATTTGCACATGGTGCATTCTACCTGGGTAATTTTTGATAATGAGGTTAACTTGCTTTCCTTTATGTGCAATTTAAGAATATGAATGTTTGTAATTATTTCAAAGACATATCTCTGACAACGGAAACATTAGTTGGTTGTTATGGATGAAATGTTAATGTTCCCTCAAATTCAAGTTAAGAAACCCCAACCTTTGGTATGGCTGCATTTGGAGATGGAAACTTAAGTGGGGGACTAAGTTAATGAAGTTATAAAAAGCCTTGACTCGATAGGGTAATATCTTTGTAAAATGTGCTACCAGAGAAAGAGAAAGGGGGACTGGCTACTGTCACACATCCAACAGGCAAAACAATGTGGGTGTAAAGAAAGAACAGACTTTTTAAAAACAGTCTTTGTTGGAACAATATATTTATAGTCAAGAAAAATGAAATTAAAATGACTCTTCAAATATATGGACTTTCATTGGTAACACAGAAGTTATATTATTTGACTGCTATGCTCTGTCTCTAACTTCACTAATCCAGGAAGGTCACTCTCACCTAACAAGAACCATCTGGAACCTTCAGCATGGACTTTTGAGGGTCTAGATCAGTAAGAAAATAAGCTTTTTTCTTCTTTAGGTGCATACTCTAGGATGTTTTGTTACAGCAGTCTATATATGTATACTTACTAAGTATATGTAGTCCCATTGAGATTAAATCTCAAGGTTGTTATATCAGTGTGGTCAAAATATCCTCAATGCAAAAACAGCAAAAGGAAAATTGATTGAAGGGCCTATATGTTGTGGAATTTTATGTAACTGAGACTGCATTTTTGACTAATGGGGACAACATAGACCTCCAAGAGATGAGCCTATACCTTTAAGAATAAACACTTTCCTTGGAAGTAGGGTAGAAGGATGTGCCCCTTCTACAGAGAGAGCAAGAGGCATGAGAAATGTGCTAGAGCCTGGATTCCACAGATTCTTCCAAACTGCTATAGCTGAAGTAAGAGCCCACATGGAGGACCTGGAAACACAAGGCTGGAAAACTAAGAGCTCTATATGCTGAGCTTCTATATTAGAATTCAGTCTGTAAGTAACATGGGTGACATCAAAGACATCTGGGGCTAGGGAGATGCTTCAAAAGGTACGAGTGCTTGCTTCTCTAGTACAGAGCACCCTTTGGTTCCCATCACCATCAGCAGATACCTTGCACTCACCTTGAGTTTTGACTTCAGCTTTAGAGAATCCAGTGCTCTCTCCTGAACTCTGAAGACACTCTTCTCAACATATATAAACACTCTTCTTTGTCTCTATTTGTCTATCTGTCTGTCTGTCTCTCACACACACACAAAACCAAACAAATGCACATATAATTAATATAATTAAATATAATAAACATAATTAAATATTTTTAGAAAGGAAATTTTATTTACAATTTCAAAATTTACTCTAGGAACACACACACACACACACACACACTCTCTCTCTCTCTTTCTTTCTTTCTTTTGGTCCCTTCTTTCATTTTCAAGTAAATGAAAATCTCAGTTCACTGGAAAGACCCTTTTGTGTAGCACACGGAGGCCTGGAAGGGACTTTACGAAGATGGGGTTATCATGACACCAGCAAGGGTCCTGCTTCTTGTGCACATATTCTCAATCTGGGAGTCTTGTTACCCTAGTTACCCCAGAATGTTCCCTTCTGACTGCATTCTTTCTATCTGTAAGTAACTCTTACTCAACAGGGAATGAGGGCCCAGATGGCATGCAGACATGTGCTTAAGGCTGGGCAAGTCTCATTTGTTCTCTTTTTCGTGTGACTTTATGTCACTCCTTAACTAACCACACATAAGAGACACACCCTGCGGGCTGCCTTTTGCTTGTATATCTGACATATGATTATAGCAATGTGTTTTTTGTTAACATTATTGTTATTATGAGTTTCTTTTGTGTTATCCTTGTTTTTTTTAATCTGCTTGAATTTTCTGAAAGGTGAGATAAAAATAAATTCAACAATATAAACAGGTCAGCCAGAAGACAGACATATAAATACAATGACTCTTGTCCCTTCTAATTAATAACCTTGAGCTTATTCCAAAAGCAGCATTGCAGTTCAAAAATAATTTTATTTAGGAAACTCTTTCTGGACAGTTTCCTTGGAGCCTCTGCCTGTCAGCCATGGCAGTCACCACCCTTTAAGGTTTGAGCTTTTTAACAACTCAGTGATCAAATAAGTGTTAGGTGCTTGCTAAGTGGCAGGCAGTACACCAAGAGCAAGGAGCAAGACAGACGTGGTTTCTACCTTCTAAGACATTTAAGATCAAATCTGAAATGAGTGTCTGAGCACTGGTAATGCCTCTTATGATAAGTACAAGATGTGACTTTCCAGTGACAACCTTAACTACCTCAAATGACAATTTTAAAGAAGAGATTTAAAACATTTTGAGTAATACAAGCATCTCTGGAGCAACTCTCAAGCATACTACCCAGTAAGAAAATACTGACTTTTCACATACTGTGTGGTAATATACATTATATCTACACTAATATCACTCAGTCTCAGAGTATAGAAATTGGACTGTTAGCTAAGTGTGATGGCTATTCTTGGTTGTCAATGTGACTGCATCTGGAATTAAATAAAACCTAGGTGGCTGGGTACACTTGATTCTGTGGAATTTTTTTCTTAAATCATTTGAAGTGACTAAATCATTTGAAGTGATTAAAATCCTTTGAGGTGGGAAAATACGCCTTCAATCCAGATGTTTTGAGGTTAAAAAGATCCACTATTAATTGGGGCCACACCTTTTGCTGGCAGCCTATACAAAAGACATGGAAAAGGAAACTCTCTTTGCCTGCTTGCTCTCCTCTTGCTAGCAAGCCCACTGACTTAGGGCCTACTTTTTTGGGAATCTGGCATATCTAGCTTCATAGACTGGACAAATACTGAATTCTAGGACCTTCTATTATTAGGCAGCCATTGTTGGATTAGCTGGACCACACCTGTAAACCATTCTTAAAAAAAATCTCATAAAATATTCATTTCACAAGTTCTGTTCCTCTAGAGAGCTTCTACTTGTAGTAGGAAACTTAAAAGTTCTTATTAATAAAATCAAACCCGAGGCCAGTTATTGGGGTGAACGCTGGAAGATCAGAGAAGCAGAACAAGCCACAGCTATCTCACCTTGCTAGTTCCTCAGCTGGTCTTGTTTCTTCAGACTGCAAGCTTCTGAGTCCTCATCCCAATGGCTCTCAGCTGAACTGTGCTGCTCCAAAGCCTGAATGCTCAACTAACTAAATGCTTAACTAACTACATGCTTTTTCTCCACCTTTAGTTCCTGGTCATCACGCTTTATATACCTTTCTCTTTCTGCCTCCACTCCCTGGGATTAAAGGTTGGGTTTCTGGGATTAAAGGCGTGGGTCACCATGCTTAGCTGTTTCTAAAGTGGTCTTGAACTCAGAGATCTGGCTAGCTCTCCCTCCCAAGTGCTGGGATTAAAGGTGTGTACCTCTACCACCCAACTTCTGTTATGGCTTGCTCTTCCCATTTTCTAGCCACCATTTTTGGTTTTGTTCTAGTGGCTGTCTGTTCTCTGACCCCAGATATGTTTATTTCGGGGAACACACAATATTTCAGGGAACACAATACCCACCATATCTAATAATACAAATTTTGGTACCAGATGTGGTTTTAGAGCAACAGAAGCACAAGGATAACTTTTTTAGGTATATGGAACATTATGTCCAACTTGCTAACACCTACAATTATTGAAGCCTCTCCAGTTACTGAAGCTTGTCTAGGAGCTTGAGAGTACTGAAAGCCCATGGTGTGAACTATCTTACAAACTTAAGGAGATAAGTACATTGTATTATACTGATTCACTAAATGTGAGGGTCAATAGATTTGTTGATTTTGTATATAAAACTTTTGGCAACTTGTAGAAAAATAAAGATAATATTGATTCTAGTTGGTTGCTCCTAGCATCTCTGGATAAATTGACAAAGAAAAAGTATGAGGTCCACGATAAAATCAACCAACTTGAAACATTTTAGAATATGCTGAAGGCTAGGAGTGAACTCAGTGACAGAACCGGTTGCTCCAGATGAACATAAATAGGTCTAAATGTTTCTAAACGTGCCCAGGGAGGTCACACTCTCTCCAGAAGTCACAGAGCTCAAGTAACAGAAAGTCAAACCAAAGCCATGATTGTAAGGTTGGCTGAAAATTCAAGTCCCAGCCTCAGAGAGTATCAGCAGTTAAAGTAAGGACATTAATTGGTAATAAATAGAATCTTGTAACTTGGTATTAAGTTGTGTAAAAAGACCTTATTGAGGCTGAGAACTTTGAACCATCAGATTCTCAAGGGTTTATCTCACCAGAATAAGTAATTTCCCACCCTCAGCTGAAGATGTACTTTCACCCTTACCCCCTGAAATATTGCCTTTTATGCCTTTGACTGAGGAAAATTAATCCTTCATTGTTTGATAAACTATCAGTGACTTTCTATGAAGAAGACACCAGGAAAAACAATACTGATATCCCCCAGGGCTCACTAGTAGTTGCCTATAGATGTAAATCAGACTTAAGGCAAAGCAAGCTTCTAGAGAGGAGGTAGTGCAGTATGTGAGGAGGTGTGCTACAATACTAGAGAAATTAATGAACCTGCTCATTCACTCAATAAGAAATTTGGGGAATATGTGTAAGAATGGGTTTTAAGAGTGTGGGATAAAGGTGGAAGGGACATAAAACTAGATCAGGTTCAGTTATTGATATGGGACCTCCATGTGGAGTCTGCATTTACTATGGAAGCTTACCCAGTTAAGAGAGGTGTCAAAAGCTTGTCTGAATGGTTGGTTGAAGCATCTGTAAATAGATGACTCATGGAAAAGGAGTTGAAGATGTCTGATATCCCTTGCCTTGGTGTTGATGAAGGAATTTTAAGGCTCAAGGAAATTGCAAAGCTAGAGTGGACACACTGTCTAAAACCGAGTTCTTTATCCTGGGACGGTCCAGAAGACCTGCCTTCACTAATCCTGAGACATGAAAGGTGAGGTGGCACAATACATTTGGAAGGCTTTGTTCTCTCTCTTTTCCTCATGCCAGACACGAGGCTTGGATACATTGCTGATCAGTTTGGTAACTAAATGTAACTAGTTTAATTGGACCACAAACTAGCAGGGACAGGTGGCAGCACCCAAATCACCAAAGGCAAGGTGATCATAGTTATTGTAAGGGCATCATAGGCAAAGCAATATCCATAATGGCTTAATCCATAATGATCAGCACAGGCAAATGATTTTTATTGCTTCATGACTCATATGGACCTTTGGTACAGGCTAATCAATCATAGTGTTTCTGAGCATGAAATAGATAAGAAGCCTACTGCATTTTTGTTTGATCTATATAAGTGAGAAAATTCTTAAACAAATGGAAGAAATCTATATTGAATCATGGCAAAAGGGAATCTTGTACTGTGAACCAGTTTCCAGACTTGAGTCAGTTTAGACCTAGAACCCAGAAGCCCTTGAATGAAGGGTAGGTAGGTGAGATGCCACTGGTGAAGAACCTTGGTACCTGTGAGTTTCACTATTAGTATTTATCCAGTCCTGCTCCAGAGGGACCTCTGGACTTTTACAAGAGTAACTCTACAATGGATTAAAGGAAAAAATTGGACTTTCTACAATCTCTTGGATACCAGTTCTGATTTGGTGCAGATTTTAGGAGACTCCAAGAAACACTGTGCTTCTCCAGTTAAAGTATAAGCTTATGGAATTCAGGTGATTAATGGAGCTTTGGCTGAAGTCTGACTCACAGTAGGTCCAATGGATTCCCAAACTCATCCTGTGGTGATTTCCCCAGTACTGTAATGTAATTGGGATAGATATGCTTAGAAGTTGGCACAATTCTTATATTGATTCTCTGACCCACAGAGTGAGGGCTATTATGGCTGGAAAGGCTAAATCAGAGGTTCTCAACCTTCCTAATGACGTGTGTGACCTTTCAATATAGTTCTCCATGTTGTGGTTACCCCGAAATATAAAATTATTTTTGTTGCTACTTATTAACTGTGATTTTATTACTGTTATGAATTGTAATGTTAATATTTTGGAGATAAAGATTTGTCGAAGGGATTGTGACCCACAGGTTGAAAACCTCTGGGCTAAATGGAAGCTTTAGAGTTGCCTCTGCTACAGAAAATAGTGAATCAAAAACAGTACCACTTCCCTGAAGGACTGGCAGAAATTAGTGCATCCATCAAGGAAGGAATTGAAAGGTGTGTGGAGGTGGTGGTACTCACCAGATCTCCCTTTAACTCTCCTAGTGCAAAGGACAGATGAATCTTGGAAAATGACAGTTAACTACCAAAAACTCAGTCAAGTAGTGACTCCAGTTGCAGCTCTGTACCAAATATGGTGTCCTCACTTGAGCAAATTAACACACCTCCTGGTACATAGTATGCAGCTATTGATTTAGCATCTGCCTTTGTCTTGGCACCTGTCCATAAGAACCACCAGAAATAGTTTGCTTTCAGTTGGCAAATCCAGCAGAATACCTTTACAGTTTCACCTTCAAGGGTGTATTAACTCTCCAGCCCTGTGTCATTACTTAGTTAGAAGGGATCTTAATCATCTGCCACTTCTACAAAAGAACACATGGGTGCACAATATTGATGGCATCATGCCTGTTGGACAGTGAGTAGGAGATAGCAAATCACTTTGGACTTGGTAGCATAGATGCATCTCAGAAGATGGGCAATAAATCAACCAAAACTTTGAAGGTCTTCTACCTTATTGAAATTATGAGAAGTCCAATGGTGTGGGGTATGAAGAGATGTTCCTTCTAAGGTAAAGGATGCATGATTGTACCTGGCCCTCTCACCATCACAAAAGAAGCACCATGTTTAGTGGGCCTATTTAGAATCTGGAAACAGCACATTCCTCACTTAGGTGTGTTACTCTGGCCCACATACTAAGTGACTTGGAAAGCTGCTAGCTTTGAGTGGGGCCTGGAAGAGGAGAAGGCTCTTTAACAGGTCCAGGCTGCTCTGCAGGCTGCTCCACCACTTAGACCATATTATTCAGCAGACCTGATTGTACTTGAGGTGTCAGTGGCAGATAGGGTTGCTATTTTAAGCCTTTTGGTAGGCTCCTATAAGTACATCACAGAAGAAACCTTCAGGATTTTGGAGCATGGCTGCACTATCATCTCCATGCTAGTCTCTGTTTGAAAGGCTGCTCTATTGGGCCTTAGTGGAAACTGAACATTTGACAATAGACTACCAAGTTACCATGTGAACTGGGGTGTCTATCATGAAGGTATTATCTGACCCACCAAGCCATAAAGTAGGATATACACAGCAGCAATCCATTATTAAATGGAATTAGTATATATGTGATTGTGCCCAAGCATTTCCTGAAGGCAAAGCAGGTTATGTGAAGAAGTTGCCTAAATGCCTATGATTTTGACTCCTGTTACAATGGCATCTTCTGCCAAGCATGAATATAGAGCCTCGTAGGATGTGCCTTATAATCAGTTGACTGAGGAAGAGAATACTAGAACCTGGTTTGCTGATGGTTCTGTGTGTTATGCAGGCACCACCTAGAAGTAGATGGCTGTAGTGTTACAGCCTCTTTCTAAGACAACCCTGAAAGGAGAAGCCATGTTTTCACAGTGGGCAGAACGTCGGGCAGTACGTGTTGTCATTCATTTTATTTGGAAGGAGGAGTGGCCAGATATGCGATTTTTCACTTATTCATGGGATGTAGCCAATGGATTGGCGAATGGTCATAGATTTGGAAAGAGTGTAATATGAAAACTGATAAGAAAGACATCTGGAGAAGAAGTATGTAAATAAATCTCAAAATGAGCAAAGGATGAGAAGGTTTTCTCATGTAAATGTTCATCAAAAGTGTTTGCAGCTGAAGAGTAGACAGGATGAGCCATACTGTGGGCAGTTACCTCTCTCCTCAGCTCTCTCAGTTGCTACCCAATGGGTCCATGAACAAAATGGTCCTGGTGGCACAGAGAGAGGATTTGGATGGACTCAACAACATTAACTGACACTTAGCAAGGTTGACCTGGCTATAATTGTTTCTGAGTACCAGATCTGCTAACACTAGAGACCAACAATGAGTCCTGGATATGATACCATTCCATAGGGTGCCCAGCCAGCAACCTGGTGGCACATTGACTACATTGGACTACTTCCTCCATGGAAAGAACAATGCTTTGTCCTTAGGGGAGTAGATATTTATTCTGATTATGGCTTTACCTTTCCTGTAAGTAACGCTTCTGCCAAAACTACCATCTGTGGCCTTACTGAATGCCTTATTCACCACCATGGTATTCCATATAGTATTGCTTCTGACCAAGGAACTCACTTCACAGCCAGAAAAATATGACTGTGTGCCCACAATCATTATCATGTTCCTTACCACCCAGAAGCAACTGGTCTGACAAAAAAGATGGAATAGCTTTTTAAAGACACAGTTACAGCACCGATTGAGTGGCACTAGCCTTGAGGTCTTGGGCAGGGTCTCCAGAAGGCAGTGAATACTTTGAATCAATATCCAATATGTGGTGCAGTTTCTCCCATAGCCAGGATCCATGAGTGCTGAAATCAAGGGATGAAAAAGTTCCATTCACCATCACTCCAAGTGACCCACTATGAAAATTTCACTCCCTATTCCCTCAAGGGTAGGCAGAGTTTTCCTGTGTCCTGGCAGCTGCTCCCAAATAACTGACACAGACATAATATTAATTATAAATGCTCAGCCAATAGCTCATGTTCTTTACTAACTAGCTTTTACAACTTAAATTAACCCATTTCTATTAATCTACATTCTGCCACATGGCATTACCTCTCTTTAATCTCACACCTCCTGTTTCCTCTCTGGGTCTGGCTGTTGACTCCTCTGACTCTGCCCTTCTTCTTCTTCCCAGCATCATCTTTTTTTTTGTCTCAAGTCCTGCCTAACCTCTACCTGTGCAGCTGTTGACCAGTCAGTTTATTTATTAAACCTATCACAGAGATATATATTTATATAGTGTAAGGAATATTCCACATTTCCCCCTTTAGTCTAAAGAAAAAGGAAGATTTTAATTTTAACATAGTAAGTTATATGCAACAAAAACTATTATCAAGTAAGAATTATACTTACAATATCCAGTCCATTTGTATTTGGCAAATTTAAAGAAAATACTATGTCTTATCTTTGTGAGTCTAAAGTTTTATTCTCAATTTACCTTTTTATTATAACTAAGGAAAACTTTAAGTCTAGTTACTTAGTTTTTAACTCCATCAAAGACCCAAGAAGGGTGAAATGTTACCTAATGACAACATCTGGGTGCCTGACAGTCACTCAAAATTCATTGGGGCATCCATCTTTGGCCTACAGGCCTAATACATCTGGGAGACATTTCTGAGAAGCAGGGTATCTTGAAGGATAGTCCTACCTTGTCTTGGCAAAATTTGGCAGTTGTTTTCTTTTGTGTCCTCCTGGTCCAGTTTGGAGAGTGTATTGTCAGCAACTGAGGCAAGGACAGTTTCTTTGCCCAAATGGCCAGTTTCTGCCATAAAGAAAACAAACTCCATATTGAATTTCTTTGATGCTCATTATCCTCTTTTGAAGTAAATTGGTGTTGTCAGAGGCAGACATGTCTCACTGTCATGAAAAGCTTTAGGTTATTAAACATATTAAATGCCATATTCTGTAGGTATTTGAATTGTTTGAAGACCATCTATCTATCTAAATATATCTGTATATGACCTTGAAAACATAGTTAACATCATTATAAGTTTGACTGTTATAAATGACTATTAACCTGTATTTCTAAATTATACATTACATTTTTAAATGAGTTGCATAAGTGGAATACCCCACACAAGAGTATAAACATATGTACAGTATAACAAAATTAACTTTAAATTTGTGTTAATAAGCCAAAATCCATACCAATGTAAAATATTTGAAATTAGCAGTTGCTTCTTTAGTTTAAAAGTAGATTTAATTATCTACCATTTAATTCTATCATTTCTATATCATGTCCCTTTTCCCCCTTTTTTCCTTTAGAAAGGGATCTTTGAAATTAACTCTTTTGTTTAGGTTTTTTTGTTTTGTTTTGTTTTGTTTTTTTAAACTAAGACCAATAACAATTTGTAACCAACTCCCCTTCAACTATACTAAACATTCATAATCCATCTTTTGGGAATGTAGGTGTCAATCTTTAAGCTACTGATGTTTGGGGGCTTTAGCATCTATGGAAGAACTTTGAGAAAATAAGAATAATTAATTGTTAGCTCTTGATTGGGGTCACTTGTGAGGCTGGCTCAGCCAGCAACCTTGAAGCCCTTCTGGATGCAGAACTACAAGAAAATGTAACAGAGGCATTCTGAGATGTTGGATCACCTGGGCCAACCATTTTCACCGGTGTTTGGTCCCTTTGCTGTGAAAATACATAAACTTTTAAAGGTAACATACATTACAAGTATGAAATATGTGGTGTGTACGAGTCAGTTAAAGATGATTTTTTGTTTTGTGTTAGATCAGGTAAAATATATGTTACATGTTTTGTAGTTTTTCTAGGTTTATTTCTTTATGTCTGTAGCCAGGATTTCAGGGGGTCTTCCCCAATCCAACCTGATCCATATCAATCTGGAATAAATTCACAGCCTTTCATTTCTTGTGGAAATAAAGCGTGACCTCTTCCCCAAAATAACATATTTTTTGACTTCCATTTTGAAGTTGAAACATTTTTAAAATATATAGATTGGTTTAATTCATCAGTTTTCATAATCCAATTTGTCTTAGCAGCTGTCATTTCTTTATTAACAATTGGAAAATATAAAGACAACACAATAACATACAGAAGCCAGACTCTCCGTGTATTTTCCTTCTTTATGTGGCTTTTTTATATCACTTTATTCCCCTTTTAAGGACTTTATTATTTTGAAACTATATATTTTTTTATGATTGTCCATACCCTTTTTTCTTTTCTTTCCCAGGGCTTTGCACATTTTTAAACACACTGTAACCTGTTTGGAGGACCTGTCTTTACTGAGCATCTGTAACCTTTTCTGTCTGCATGAGCAAAACCCCCAAACCAGCTATGTAGCATGCTGGTGGAACTCAACTGGAGGCTCAACAGCTCCATAGGCAACAGCTGAGAGACATCCCTCTGTACCGTGGCCATAAAAGAGACTACATATGGCTTAGCTCACAGTGTGCTGGCAGCTGCCAGGACATGGGTCTCTATACTGCAGCCAGAATATGAGACATGAGACTAGGAAGCCATGTATGTCTCCATTTTTGTGTGTTTTTAAACTCTTTTAAAATTTCTCTGTGTCTCAGCAGTTGCTCCCAAATAACCACATGGAAACTTCTTATTCATTATAAATGCTCAACCAATAGCTCAAGCTTTTTACCAGCTAATTCTTCAACTTAAAATTAACACATTTATATTAATCTGCATTCCTCCATGTGGCATTCCCTTGTTTCCTCTTTCACTTCCTGTTTCCTCTCTGCGTGTGGCTGGCAACTCCTCTGACTCTGCCTTTCTTCCCGGCACTGTCTTTTTGTCTCAAGTCTTTCCTAAACTCTACCTCTCCAGTTCTTGGACAGTCAGTTTCTTTATTAAACCAACCACAGTGGCACACATTTACATAGTGCAAAGGAATATTCCACATGCAGCCTTAAATTCTACGGACCTAGAAGTTTTGAGTGGGAGCTCACCTGCCAGAAGACACAAAAACATTCCATTGAACAGACTTCACTCTGGGCACTTTGGGCTTCTGATGCCCTTGAGCCGACAGGCTAAGAAAGAGTTTTAGGAGGAGTGATTAATCCAGATTAGCAAGAGGTGTCTGATTACCATAATGGAGGTAAGAAAAGATTATATCTGGAATGTAGGAGATTCATCACAGTGTCTGTTGGTGATAAGCTGTCCTGTGACTAAAATCAATGGGGAAATATAACAACCTAATCCAGGCAGGATGATAAAGGAAGGAAGGTATGGTTCATTCCTCCAGGAAAAGAGTCAAGACCTGCTGAGGTACTTGCTAAGGGTAGAGGAAATACAGACTGGATAGTAGTTATAAATACCAGCTAAAGCATGTTACCAGGTTCATAGACAAGGATGTTATAATAGTATAATTGACATGAGCATTCCTGCCATATTTTGTTAAAAGTGTGTTTGTTCTGATATTTGTGTTTTCTTTCATTGGTTTCTTTATCATCAAATGTAACATCAAGGAAGAGAATATCAGTGGTTATTATATGTAAGTCTGAGACACTAAAACAATGTCCCTTAAGGGACATTTCCACCTTTTCTAAAATTTATAATGCATTTTCAGTTGTACAGGGGATGGTTATATCATGCTAGGCATAATAACCTGGTTAAGTACATAATCCATTTGCAATTGTACATGGATGGTTATATCATGTTAGGTGTAATTATGACCTCGTTATTGTTTTCATTTGGAAATTAAATAAAACATAGAGAGATATGACTGTATGTCAAATTGACAAAGGATGAAATTGTTTTGATTATTCTTGGTTGTCAATTTAACTGAGTCTGGGGAATTAACTGAAACCCAACTGGCTAAGGATATCTGTGAAGGATTTTTATTAATTAAATAATTTGAAGTGGGAAGACCCACTTTTAATTTCAGTCTTTAGAGGTGGAAAATGACACCTGGGTCACACCTTCTCCTTGAAGCCTAGGTTAAGGACATAGAAGAGGGAATTTCTTCTTCACTTGTTTGCCTCTTGCTTGCAATTCCATTCCTTCACTGACATTGAAGCCTGCTTCTTTGGGATTCTGGTGTATACTGAAGACCATCTGAGAAATTCAGACTTGTGGACTAAGTAGCTACTGGATTCTTGGACCTTGCATTGTTTTTTGGACTAGTCATATTTATAAATCTTTATCTATCTATCTATCTATCTATCTATCTATCTATCTATCTATCTATGTATCTATGTATCTATGTATCTATGTATGTATCTATCTATCTATCTATCTATCTATCTATCTATCTATCTACAGATGATATAGATACAATTTGTAAGTTCTGTTCCTCCAGAGAACCCTGACTAATACATTTAGGTCTGAAGATAATTTTTCTCTCCTGAAAATGATCTTTAGAAACTTTTGTGGTTTTGTATACCTTATTCAATGCAGTCACACTGTAGCATAACTTTGTCACTTTATAAAAGTTCCCTGTGGTCTGATTTTGTAGCAGAGATGAGAGTTTAATGTCTTTTTCCCAGAGGCCTGAGGCATATAGGATCCTGGGAAGGGCTGCACTAGACCCTCTCAGTCTCTAGTTGAGGAGCAAGGGGAAACAGGGTGAAGTTCTATGTGTAAAGAATGAGGAAGATTCTGAAATATCAAATTCAAAAACAAAATCAAAGGAAGAAAGAAGACCCAAGGCAAAGCATTGGCTAGGCAGAGGGGAGGCTCAGTGGCAGAACCTAAAAGGTTGCCTTAAAAAAAATATGGTTTCTTTTCATGGGGGTTGAGTCAGAGACCAAAAACCACTAGAGTGGTAAGCTCAAAGGGAATCTTTTAAAAACCGGCATTCTCCTAATCCCATAAGTTAAACAACTAAAATAAAAAGAAAGTCTAGCTGAACTCTAAAGGTTTATGTCTTTACCTCTTCCGCCCTTGAGATTTATTTGAAATGAAAATGCAATGTCCATCAAATGGAATATCTTGATAATCAACTGACAGATAAGTATTTAGAAGTTTAAGTTGACTTTTCTTTATTTCTCTCCTGAGCTTTCTTTGTCTATATCAAAAATAGAAATGTTTGTAAATCCAATTAGTAAGTAGATCCAAATTTTTTTTCCATCAAATGTACACTCAGTAAGATTTACAGGAAATTTGTGTCAAGACTTTCTCAGTCCATCCAAATAACCACAATATTGGACTATGACATTTAACTCTCAGCTACCTCTCCAGTATCATGTCTGCCTGTATGTCACAAAGCTTCCTGCCAAGACTATAATGGACTGAACCTGTTGCTAGAGTTTTCCTGCCTGGCCCACAGTCAGGACAAATCTCTCTCACCCACCAGGCCCATAGACTCTCAGACCCAACCAAGTAAACACACAGAAACTTATATTGTTTACAAACTGTGTGGCCATGGCAGGCTTCTTGTTATCTACTTCTTCTATCTTAAATTAACCCATTTCTGTTAGTCTATAAGTTGCCACGTGGCTCATGGCTTACCAGTACCTTATATCTTCTTTGTCATCTTGGCGGCTGGCAGTATTTCTCTACCCAGCCTTCCACTTCCCACAATTTTCCTCCTCCTTGTCTTGCCTACCCTATTGTTCCTGCCTGGCTACTGGCCAATTAGCACTTTATTTATTTTAACCAATCAGAGCAACACATTTGACATACAGAACATCCCACAGCATGAATCTCTGAAAATGTAAGCCAGGCTCAGTTAAATGGTTTCTTTTTTGAGAGTTGCCATGGCCATAGTATCTTAAAGGGCTATCCCAGTAGAAGCATGCAAGACAGTGGTGTTGAGGGTGATGTGAACTGTGGGAGCCTAGCTACAGAGGTTCCAGAGGAGAATAATAGTAGTATGTAGTCTAGAGTCTGATCTTGTGGTATTTTGGCAAAGAATGTGGCTGCTTTCTGCCCTTGTCCAAAAAATTGGCCTGAGACTAAATTGAAGAGTTTTAGATTAATGGCACTGGCAGAGAAGAATTTAAAACAGCCTCATACTGATTGTGTTGCATGGTTAAGTGGCCAGTCTTATACAGATCTATAATGAAAAGGTGCAAACTGAACAAAACCAAACAAACAACAACAAACAAAACAAAAACAAAAATAAAACCTATAATGGAAAATTTGAGAGAGCGAGGGCACTAGGAAGTGTAATGGAGCTAAGTGCTCTGCTCAAAGAGGTAAACAGATTAAATGAAAGCCTGATACTTAATGAAATAAAAGCGTGGTGACCTTAGAGCAAATTTCCATACAGCTAAGCTTCCAATGTGTGAAAAAGAATTAAGGAAAAGTTTAGTGTGGTCCTTGGAAGCACACACCTTTAAACTCAGCACTCAGCACTTGGGAGGCAGAGATAAGCTGATCTCTGAATTCAAGGCCAGCCTGGTCTACAGATCAAGTTTCAGGATAGCCAATCTTAGGCAGGGAAGGAAACTGCTGATAATAGAATGCTGGTGAAAAAGTATTTGAATGAGGAAAACCATGTTCTAGTCCCAGCCAGCAGAACTTGGTGTCTTTGGTGTAAGGAACATGTAAGGCCTAGGGTGAACAACCCTGGTCAGGAGTCACAAGCAATAGAATGACATAAGTAAACCACAAATGGAGTAGTGATAGTGACAAGCTCTAAGCTATGTGTGGAAGTAGGGATAAGACTAGAAACCTAGCCAGGAAAGAATATAAAAGATGAAGCCTCAGACCCAACCAACAGCTTGTCAGGCCCTTGAGTGAGACGACTCTCCTCCGACAGAGATGTGAGATCCTGTCCCCAGTGCAGATGTAGCTGACCAGAGGAAGGCTGACCCAAGATCCAGAGGAACAGCCATGGTGATTCCGGACCTGTACACCCAGAGAGGTACTCCCACTTCCACTTGGAAGACAGGATAAATATTGCTTGTAATCTTACTGTGTGAATAAATGAGTGCTATACCAAGTCTGAATCAAGAGTGATTATTTCTCCCCCATAACCGGGGTATGTGCTCGCAACATTTGGTCACATGGTTCTGGCTTTAGAGTCAAGAATACAAGAAAGGGGTTGTGTAATCTCTTTCCACAACTAAGGAAAGCTGCTGAGGACAAGAATGTGTTAGGGATGTCCCAGCATGAAAGAGCAGAGAGATCATCACCACAAAGCTATGAAAGTGAAGCCTGAATCTCATTGGTAACCACCAGATATCAGAGTTCCCCAGACATGAGATACCTGCTGAGGAAAGCTGTTAACAAGATGTGGAACCAAACCAAGAAAAACACATGTGTTGTAGTCAACAAAGCTGACATGAGACAGACCTGAAGAGCACTTTGATATCAGACTTGGAAATACAGAGTTTGGGGTTTTCCCAGCTCATTTTTGGTCTTGTTTTGGTCCAGTATTTTCTCATTATGCTCCTTTCCCTATCTTTTGAAATGGTGATATGTATTCTGTGCCATTGTATGTTGGGAGTATGTGACCTACTTTTTCATTTTGATTTTATAGAAGATTACAGTTAAGAGAGTGCCATGAGTCTCCAAAGTGACTTTGAACTTTTAACCATTCAAACAGTGCTGATACTGTGATAGACTAGGAAAACTTTTGAGTTTGTTTAAATGCATTTTGCATTATGATCTGGCTACAAGCCTATGGGGGCCATTGAGTAGACTGTGGTGATTTGAATAAAAATGACCCTCATAGGTCCATAGGGATTGACACTATTAGGAGGTGTGGTCTTGTTGGAGTAGGTATGGTCTTGGTAGAGGAAGTGTGTCACTGGAGGTGGGCTTTAAGGTTTCAAATGCCCAATTCAGGCCCAGTGTTTGTCTCTTCATGATGCCTGGCAATCTGGATGTAGTACTCTCAGCTACTTCTCAAGTACCATATCTGCTTTCATGCTGTTATCTTTCCAGCCATGGTAACAGACCAAACTTCTGAAAGTGTAAGCCAGCCCCAGCTGTTCTCCTTTATATTAGTTGTGGTTATGGTGTCTCTTCACAGCAATAGAACAGTGCTAAGGCAAAAAGTGTCCAGTGAGGACTTCACACACACACACACACACACACACACACACACACACACACGAGATAAGGACACACAAAAGAGTACTTCCATCTGTTGAGGGTGTGGCAGACCCCTTGCAACTTTTTGTTTCAGGCACAGTGGTTTCTCTGACTTCATTACCAGACTTCATGTTTGTAGCCGTATCTCCTCACAGACAATAATTTTGTCCAAGTAAGATGAAAACCGTGCAGATGAATTTATACACTAATAATGAGTAAAAGGAAGACATTCATAATCTATGTCTAGATTATTATGCTTTTAGTTTTAAGTGTCTTTTGCTCCTAGACACAGACAGGAGTATTTCATCCAAAAATGGATGTTTTCTTCTGTCCCCATTTTGAAAGGTTCCTCTGTAGGTACTTTTCAACTCAGCCATGCTCTGGAAGTTGGACACCAGTGAGTGCTCACAGGCCGTTCATACTTTGCTGTTGTTGTTTATTCCACTTGACAAATTTATAGCATGAGGTCACACTCTGTGTGTGAAGCTTTACTTTCCATCTGCTCCCCATTTTTGCTCTATTATTAGGCTAGGCTTCTGGTTAGTTTGATCTTGCTTCATTTCCAGGACCCTTGTTGACGTCAGTGGGAAACCTAGGCAGAAGACAGCATGATACTCAGCATGGCTCCACAGACTGTTTAGAGAAGCACACTTGGTCTCCTTGATATTGGACTTCCGTCGGATGAACTCCTGCTCATTTCCTACAAACAGTGGAGCCTATGCAGAATATTTAATGCAACCTCCAGTGCAGGATGATATACTCGTTCCACCACCTACGTGTATTGACTTTCTGCTAAAAGGCTTTTAACATAAATTTTAAGGGATTAACCAAATACATCACAAGCTATTGCTGAGAATGCAAGGTTTTTAACTATGTTTCTCCTACATTGATTTCAGTTAATATATTTTAACCACCCCCTTATGTTACTGTGTCTTTTAATTTGTTATTCATTTGTTTCAAACCAGAACTTTACAGAAGCTCTCTAGGCCCACAGGAACTGAAATAGTTTGCTTTCATTATCTGGTAGACCTTCTCCAGTCAGTAGCCCTGGCAGAAACCACAAAACTGTACAAACTGGCAAGTGTGGGTTTGTCTGTTCTATATTGATTCTATTTCTGGAAAGACACACACACACACACACACACACCAGTGAACAAACCATGTGACTGTACCCTGACCTTAAGCTACCATCAGAAAGGTGACAGGGACCTTTTGCAAGCATGTCAGGATGGGATCTAAGGTTTTTCTATTTTCCTGTTATGCATGACTTTTGATAGCTTTGACTTTGAAGTTTAACTGAGTATTCTGCAACCAGAAATACAGAAGACCACTATTTCTGAAATATGAGATTAAAATGTTGGGGTGCTATGAGTCAAACTGTTTTCTAATAAGATGCATAATAAAATACTCATATAGGCTAGTTTATAAAGACTTCATTTTTTTCTTCTGAGAATTGCAGAGCAACTCCTCCATAGAGCTTTAAAGGAAAAAAATACAGCTGTATTTTTCAAAGTCTAGAACTCTGACCCTTGAATTATTTTCTTTCTTTAGTGATCAGTACTAATCCTCAGGTAAATATGATGTAGGGTTTTTTTTTTTTTTTACTTGTCTATTTTATTAATTAATTTGTTTATGTTGCATGGCCAAGTGAAAGAGTTATGGTCTTGACTTTAACAAGCTGTGTGCCCTTGGACCTTGTTGTTTTTATCTGTTAAATACTAAATGGCCAAAGACCACTAGTGACTGTTCTAGTAATTAAAGTGAAAACAAGCCTTTGAGAAACAGGAGGGCTCTGTAGTGGGGACATAGGTGGTGGAGAACAGAGTTCTATGAAATGCACACACACACACATGCATTCACACACATATACACCCTCAACAGAAAATCCAAAATAGCTGCTCCCTCCTCCTCCCCCAACAATGACAATGCAGCCATCTGTTGGGTGTTCCACTTCACTTAGCAGCTGCTCTCAGATACAGAAATCTGCATTCCTGCAGCTTGTGTGGTATGCGGGCAGCATGTGTGGGTACGGGCCTTGGACACTCCCACCCAAAGGAATGGCTTTCATTGAATGAAAATGATCGCAGAGGTTTCTGATTCTCCCATCTCCCAAATGCCTTCTTCCTGATCATTGGTGTTTGGCCTATGTCTACTCTTTCGCCTATTAAAATGACGGCTTTAGACATTTCACATCAAACAGGAATCTAAAACTGAAACGGACAACCAGGGAAGGCCCCGGCGGAACCCTGGTCTTGCCAGAGACTTCCTCCTTGAAGAAGAGGGAGAGCAGCAGCTGGAAAATAAACTAGCATTTGACTTCTATTTTCCCCATACCCCCAGCAAAGTACTGAAGAACAACCATTGTTTAAGTGGAAACCAGGAGCTTTTAAAAGCAGCATTAATCTTAACATCAAACCAAATGAAAATATATACAGTGAGTCTCAAAAAAAAAAAAAGCATAAAAATGAAGTTTTCTGAACATTCCCCTCCCTGAACTCCCTGGCCATTTTTCCCACTGAAATATGTCTTCTGTGTGTAAGTTATATAAAGTGACATATCTTTTTCTTTCTTGTCCTTTTTTTGGCACTTGCAGTGTGGACTTGGGGGTTGAAAGGAGCAGCAGTTGCAAACACCGAAGGAGACAGCGTTCTGTCCTGCAGGCTTCAGAAAGAGAACCTTGTGTAAAATTGGATCCTCTTTTGAGTACATAATTTAGGACATTTGTTACAAGATTACTGTGGTTTTCTATAAATGTTAGTTTGCTGTATTATTTTCCATGAACTAGTTTTCCAAAACGCAGAATATTTTGCCCCCCAAACATGGAGGCACTAAAGCCCGATGAGGCACTGATTCATGGGGTGTCACCCAGAAACAGCTGGTCAGCCATCTGCAGCCCCAGAGTCCTCTGATTTTTACTATATTCAGCTAATTCTTTATGTAGAGGGGAGGAAGACACATAAATCCTGGGAGAGAAAGCATGGCTCATGTGAGAAATGATGACTAACTTCTGCCAGAGAAAGGGCTGGTGGCCTGATGTGATGCTTAGAAACCTGCTTCTTCTGCACACTAGACTCTCAATTCTTCGCTACCTGTGCATTACTTTCTCTGCCTCCTGCTCTTTGGGGCAAGGAAAGAAATAATGACATACATTGATTGTTTTGTGGGAATTGGTCCAGATAAAAGCTCCCTGGAGAGCCATAACCGACCATTTCAAAGCAAGCCTAAGAGTCTGTAAGACCAAGGAGAAGGCTGGTGTTCTGATCTGTGTGTTTGTCCTCTCATCTCTCACATGCACTAAACTAGACCTTTTAACAGTTGTAGATCTTGTGGTCAAATGTATTGGTCATGACAATTATTAAAAGGATTTTTTTTGTCAGAAACAATAAATAAAATAGTAAATTTTTAGGCAGTGCTCATTTTCTTTAAAATTTGGTATTGGTGTATTTAAAGTGGTGTACAACCAGAGTAACATTTGGTTTGTTATGTTTTTTTTTTCCTGAATGGGCAGAGGAAGGTGACATCATCCCTTTCTCCTGCTACCTGAAGCCATTCATTCAGATAACAAGGCAAATGTTGGCAGGTGCCCAGGTGTGTGCTGTGTTCAGGTAGGTGTAATTGTAGCTTAACATTAACCTTATGAGTCTCTGGAGAACATTTTTGCCATATCTTTAACCATTTTTCTTGAATCATCAAAGTCTTTTACCCATTCTCCCCATAAGGATGGATATGCAACACACACACACACACACACACACACACACACACACACACACACCTTTCTCATTTTATTTCTTTATCTTGGATTATTAACGTCAAGGTTTTAAATTACTTTTGTTATGTACACCATGACAAAGCAAGATCAATCATCACCACAATAAAAAGGCAGGAGAGATAAACTTCATCCCTGCTTATATATAACTTGTGTGGAATTATGAAGGTTCAGACATAATTTACTGACCATCTGTAGTTTTTCTAATATGTGTCTATATAAAGAATATATGTTGAAAGAGCTCAGTTGGGAGATCATTAGGCTGAAGAATACGTGCTAATTTCCTAGAACAAAAGATAAGTACACCACTGATAAGGCAGAACATCTTGTATTGAAAACTCATCTGCACTGTAAACTTCTGAGTTTTTTATCCATTTCTATTTACTTTGCTCTTCAGTTCAAATAAAGAGTGTTTTCACCTCAGCAATGCACAGGTCACATGTGCTGTCCTTCAGGCTGTCAGTCACAGAAAGATACACATACGCTCAGAGTATACATTTGTGCTTCTTCACAGAGTTATCTGGGGAAAATATGTTGCATGTTCTCCTGGCTCCCATACTTTTACATCTTGAATTCATGCAATTTATTCTAATTTATGACAACTGTTAGAAAGGCTCATTCTCTACTTCCCCACGAATAAAGAGGTTATTTACATGGAAGTGGCGCACAGTAGGAAAATGAATTGATTTGGAAAATCACATTGATTCAGGAAGGGAAACTGAGTGGACTCTGTATTCTTTTGAGTCAGCACTGTGCACCAGGACTGGTGGTGAGGGCATCTCTTCTAACATTTTCTTTCTGCCTCTTTAGAAACAAGAATAAATTTATGGAAATTTTCCCTGCTTCTTAAAAAAGCCTTACACAATTGAGCTAATTGCCTCCCCTCCTCTCTTGTTCTCTATTCTTGTATTTATATAGCAGCTATCACAATAGTACCTACACACACTGATAAGAGAGCTAGTTAAAAAGTGGCGGAAAGCCTGGAGCAAGGGGAAATGTTGTTGTTCTTCCTAGGGCAAGATTCCATTCTGGTCAAAAGTCAACAAGAGGAACTGTCCTTATTGGACCCAAGCATTGCCTCAGGCACAGCAGGGTTTTAAGGAATGACGCTCATCTCCATCACTAGCGTCCATCCTTCTCAAATTCCTCATCTAAAACATTTCCCACAGTGTTCCACCCTCCTCCATTCTTCCTGTTGGGCTCTCTTCTGAGAGGACCAAAGAGTGGAAAAGGGGTCTCCATAGAGAGAAGAGTGAGGAGATTGCAGGAGCAGGAGAACATCCAGGCATCCCTCATGAAAATGCCATTTCCTACTGACTTGTGGCATTTCCCTTGACAATTCCATTTTGTGAATTTGTATAAACACAGCTACTAACCTGGAAAGTCACAAGTCACACAACTGAGAACTTACTATGTTCCAGATATGGTTCTCAATCATATGTGCATGTGTGTATATGCAAATTATTTAATCCTTATAACTTTTATATATAACTTTTAAAATGCAGCTTTTCCCACTTAGTAACTTAGTGAGGATTGTTATTTGAACCCTGGGTCATCTCATTCCACATTGTATGGTTTTCACTACAACTCGGTCCTGGCTTGCAGTCATTTTAGGCTGACGTACACTTTGAAGTGTTAACGGGTTAATTGGCAAATGGTGAGCATTGTGAAGAGATTGGATCATGAGGGTGTTAGTTATCAAGGCGCTTTACCTCACGAGGAACACGTCCTGAACACTACAAGACCACAGAAGAGTTTTTATTGAAGAGGATGGAGGTGACAGGCCTGTGTGAAACACACGTGGGTGAGGAGATAAGGGGGGCTCATGCAAGATGGCACTGGCTTTAAAAAGGTTGGGCTGCGCATGTGTACAGGAACTCATGTGGGTACTCCACACATGCACATAGATTACATGGCTGTGCGCGCGCTTTATGCAACCACATAAAGCCACAGAGTCCCGGTCCCATGAGATGTCTGACCCGGAGAGGAGATGGCTATTCTGAACCGGAAATAGTTAGGCGGTCTGCCAGGCAAGCCCAACCGTGTGGACATGTAATTTTCTATCAGAGGGCTCTAGTCTAACTGGTAGATTCCTAATTTGATGGCATTGGAAAGTGGTGGAAAGTAGGAGGTCTGGCCTGGCTGGAGGAAGTGGGTCATTGGAGAAGGGGCTTTAAAAAGCTCATCAAATTCTTGTCTTATGCTTTCTGTTTCCTGGCACTTCCTGTGAGCTGCTGTGTTCCAATGTTCCCCGCCATGTCACTACACAGATGAAAATGAATCACCACACAACCACACAGAAACCATGCCACCCAATGGTTATGCAGAAAAATTTCTGAAGCTAGGAACCAGAATAATCCCTTACACTGACTCCTCAAGTCACAATGATGAAAAGAAGCAGATGACCAGCACAGGCTTCTTCTTCAAAACCAAGCATATAAGTCTCCCAAGGATTCAGAAATCAGACCTAGAAATACAACGTGAAGGCCTGGTTTCTGGTTGGTCTAAGGAGGGAGAGTACTCTGGCCACAGTTTGAGGGTGTGGTCTGCCATGACAAAGAAGTCAGAGCAGCAGTGGCTTGAAGCAGCAGTGACAGGGGAGCAGGAACATGCGCAGTTTGCTTCCCTCCTTTAAAAAAAAAATCAAAGACTTTTTTGCTTAACAGAAATGTTGCTTCTTTCACATCTTGTTTGTTTAGAGCTTTATATCATATTTTTCTTTTTTAATTTTATTATTTTTTTACTTTTATTGATTCTTTGTGGATTTCACATCATGCATTCCCATCCCACTTACCTCCCTGTCCCCTCCATCTGCCCTCTGCTCTTGCAACCTCTCCCCCAAATCAAAAGCAAATTTAAAAACAAAAACAACAACAACAACTAAAAAAGAATCCTGTCGTGGAACCGGTGGTGTGGCCCGTTGAATCACACAGTTTACCCTTTAGTCCATTCATCTTTACTTGCAAGCGTTCATTACCATGAGTCATTGATCTGACTCAAGGCCTCTGCTTTATGCTACACCACCAAAATCGGCTCTCACTGGGGCTCCTCTTGGATATCCTATTGCTGTCCTGTGTCGTGGAGATCCTACTGTTTTGGATTTATAGGTCCATCCCCTTCACATGCTCCAACAATTCATAGATTTGGTAGATACTGGGGTGAATCAATGTGTAGCCCTGGTTCTGGGACTAGATGGTACCTGGGTAGGTCAGCTTCCTAGCTTTCTCTCTCTCCTTTCTTGTCATCACTACCCAGGATTGCTCTCCAGCACTACCTCTGCTAGCTCACCCAATGCAGCCTACAGCAAGGTGCCTGGCAAGTTCTCCTTCTCTTGGGCCCTCAGATGCTGGGGCCAGCTCTACTATTTTGGGCAGGGGAGGTGCAGGGCCCTCTCTCATGATTTCTTTAGGAGGAAAGCAGGGTGAGGGGTGAGGGGATGGTGAGGGGATGGGTAGGGGCTTCAGCTCTCCTGCTCTATGCCCTCGGGGCCTGCCCACCTACAAACTCAACAACAGGGTGAGCTCCAGTGTGTTGTAGCTGGTGTAAGGCAGAGCTGGTTCTCTCACTCTTGGGACCCCCAGGGGCCAGATCTATCATCTGCCACAGGTGGCAAGGGGTTAGAGTGGTGAAGGCATCTTTCCCTCACCCATGCCACAGCATGGCAGATGAGGAGGGCAGAGTCAGCTCTCCTGCTCTCACACCTCAGGGCTGGCTCACCTATGTCAGCTCTAGTGTGCTGCCCAGACAGGAAGAAGAGGCTGCTTTCTCCTGCAATGTAGCTGGTGAGGGTCAAGACTTGCTATCCTACCCTTGTGACCCAAGGGTTAGCTCTCTCACCTGCCATTAAGTCAAAGAAAGAAGCAGGAAAGAAGGGAAGGAAGGAAGGGAGGACAGAAAAAAGAATTCTGTGCTGGAATGGAATGGGACACAAGAAGACATAGGCCCCATGATGAGCTAATGAGAAGAGCATTCACTAATGACAGTAAGTTGTTGGGTATGCACATGGGAGGCTTTTATTCAACTGTATTTATGAAATCTATTTCTCCATTATATAAGCTATATGAAGATTTTATATATATAAATATATAAATATATAAATATATATATATATATATATATATATATATATATATATAAACCTTGGGGCTGAGGGAACTCAGGCTTAGAGAGGAAAATGTCTTGCTCTGAGTCACCCAGATCTTGTAGGCAGATCAAAGACTCCAAGGCTGTGTCCAAACCTCTCCACATCCTTGTGGCACACGACTCTGAAGTTTATGCAAGCAGCTGGTGGGAACACAGCTCCCAGCTCTAAGTGTGCCATGTGGTTTTGCTCCCAGCCTACTCCTCCTGCCTCACCCTGACTCATCAGCACACAGAGAAATGGGGTAGTTCTTCCATTTCTCTGTTCTGTGCCCGTCACTAACCTTCAGGCTGGGGACCTGGAATCTGAGCAAATAACTGTGCCTTCCTGAAGCTGAGTGTCACCTGGGTGGTACATGTGGGTAAGCACAGGACTAGCAGCTGGGTGGACCAGTAGCTTTTGTGTTGCCATGGTAACAATACCTAATAGCAACAGCTTACAGAGAGGAGGGCTTATTTTGGTTCACATTTAGAAGTGCCAGTTCACCACGGGCAAGAAGGCATGGTGTTCACGGCAGTGGGGAATGTGGCATTCTCACTCCAAGGCTGACCAGGAAGCTGAGAGTCGTGAGCTATAGCCCACATAGAGCTGCCCTTAGGAATGGCTTCTGCCACGTAGGCCTCACCTTCTAAAGGCTCTTCAGTCTTCCAAGACATTGCCAACAGCTGGAAAATGAAAAAGACTATGGGGACATTTCACAGAAGGGATGGAGGCTAAAGTATGTTGACCATTTCATGACCTAGTTTAGGTAGTTGCATGGAGCACTGAGACTGCTAGAGGAGAGCATAAAGAAATACTTCCTGGTCCTGGGCTGGGTGTTGTCAGGGAATCTCTGAGAAGGACTACAATCACTCTTTTAAAAATGCTGCATGTGGACAAATGAGACCATAATAAAGTAAAGAAAGCTTCTCAATGAGTTTGCAGAGATGGCACTGGGGCTAAGATGTAAGGATAGCACATGGCATCTAGAAATTCCACAGAAAGTGAGTGTGCTAGTGCAAATCTTAATCTTATGGGTTTGAGTCTAGAGACACCATGGAAGGTCAGGTGTGCTAGCACACATCTTAAGCCCCAGAGTTCCTTCAGTGAGGAGGTTAAGACAGAATCTTCAAATGGGAGGATGGGTGGCACTGTTTGACAGGAATAAGCATTGTCAAGTAATAGAGAGACTCTGTCTCAAATAAGGTGAAAGGTGAACACTGACACCCGAAGAAGGTGACCTCTGGCCTCTACTCCTATCTGTGGCATTCATGTACCCACGTTCAGAAACACACATAGTGCGCGCGCGCACACAGACACACAGACACACACACACACACACACACTTTTGTAGAAAATGAAAAGAATAAGCAAAATGAAGAGGCAGCCTATAGAATGGAAAAAACATCTCACCAGGGAGTTAATATCTAAAATGTATAAAGAACTGAACAAGCAGGCAAGCAAACAAACATACTCAATAAATCAAAAATTACCCAAAGAATAATGGTCAATGGATTAAACAGATATTTTTCAAAAGAAGAAAGTTCTACCTCCTTAGCTATCAGAGAAATATAAATTAAAACCTCTCAGCTCAGTAAGTATAGTTCTCACACATAGCTCCCATATACATATGTGTGCCTGTAACAATAATAATAAAAAAAGAGGCTATCAACTGAGAGTGGAGAGGTATGGGAAGATGATGGGGGAGGGTATCTAGAGAAGCAGCAGCCAGGAAAGTGATATGATTCTATTTCAACTAAAAATGTAATAAAATAAAATAAAATAAACAAATGATGACAAGGGTGTGTTTAAAAAAAAAAAAGAACCCTTATATTATCAGTTGGGATGTAAATTGGTTATGCCACCATAGAAATAAATCAGCACTGTGGTGGCTCCTCAAAAGAAAGAAAGATAGATAAAAGGACAAGCAAATAAAACCATATGACCCAGCAACTGCTGCTACTTTTGGGCATACACCTAAAGGCATTTAAGTCAGTATGTCAGAGAGACATTTGTACAGCTGTGATTGTGGCTGCATTATTCCCAGTAGCCAAGAAATGGAAATAGCATAGATGCTCACCAATAGATGAATGGATGGCTTAAATATGTTACACATATACAATGGAGTTTTATTCAGGTAGGAAGAAGAGTTAAGTCTTAACATTTGCATGAAAATTGATGTTTTATCTTATATGTAGACTCTAGGTTTATGAGATTTTTATACACACATACACAGACACACAGATATGTATTGAAAATAAGTGAGGTACAGTGAGGAAAGAGGAAAAGTCTAAGGGGAATAGGGTACTATTTTTGTAATTTTCTTATATTATGTACTTGATATAAATATGTATCATGCAGATAAATGGAGGATGATTCGTGAATGAGCAGTTATGGGGAAAAACAGAGGTGGGAATGAATAGAAGAAAAGTACAATGACACAAACATATACCCTGAAGTGTGAACTCAGAGGAAAAGAAGAAGCCATGAGTCTGCAGCTGTGGTGATGGATGCAGAATAGGACAGCCTTCAGTCATCAGACAAGTCCTGTGTACAGGATACTTGCTTCATTTACATATGCAAGATAAAACAGCATTGGTGAATACATTGCCCCAAATCTCAAAACAAGTGACAGCTGGTTTAATTCGCTGTCAATGGGACTCCAACCCTGACTACTCTCTGTTATAACACAGGGCCTACTTCAAGGTCTCAAGGGGATAATGTGGAAGGCTATCCTCAGTCTCCCACTTTGAATCATTCAGGACTTCACTGTGCTGTGATCAGAATGTGCTCTGATCACCTCCTTCCCCCTTCCTGGTGCAAGGTCCCCTTTCACTTTGGCCTGTTTCTCACCATTCTCCCCAGCTCTCTGTTTCTCCCCTTCTCATTCCATCTCTTAGCAGGTCCCATCCGAGCAGAACAATCATTGTACCTGTCCAGTTCAGGAACACAGGCCTTATTCTTTTCATTTCCATGAATGTCAGCATTGCAAGTTTCCCAATGCCTGTTGTTCCTTTCTTAAAGTATTTTTCAACAGGTCTCTTTATTACAGGTATAGTTAAAGAAATATTACTCCTTGCTTACACCTTTTGATTAATCAGCCTTCCTTTGCTGTGACAAAACACCCATGATGGGTATCATATCAGTTGTCAGCTTGATAAGATTTAGAGTCACCTGTTTAGAGTCACCTGAGAAATGAGCCTCTGGGCATTCCTGTAAGAGATTATCTTGACCAGGTTACTTGAAATGGGAAAGCCCACCTACTATGAGTGCCATTGTTCCCTAGTCTGGGATTCTGAACTGTATAAAAATACGAAAGTGAGCTGATTATATGAATTCATCATCTTTGCCTCACGACTTGGAAGGCTGAGAAAAGCTACCTCATTTCCTACTGCTGTGCCTTCCTCCATGGTGGACAGTGACGTTGAGCTGTGAGTGCAAACCAACCGCTCCTTTCTTATGTTGCTTTGGTTAGGGGATTTTATCACAACCGTTGGAAAGACAATTAAGATAATACTGAACACACAAGAGGAGAAAACAGATTATTTCGGCTCGGGTTTTCATAGGAGTCTGTCTATGGTAGTTTGTTTCATTTTTCCTTACTAATAACTGGGCAAAATGCAATTTTCCAAGAATAGTTTGTAAGTACCTCTAATTGGGATACCAGATAAATCTCAAACCTTATTTCCTCCTGCTAGTCAATGGGAAACACCCATGTTTATTGGGTAAATGAATGAACTTATGACAGTAACTCATTTAAACTTATACATTTAAAGGAATTAGAGGTGCATGTGCAATAAATTCTCTTTTTTCCAATTTTGCTAACCTAATGTAGCTAGCAATACTCAAAATATTCATAAAGTCAAAATATTAATACTGAACAATCAGAATGTGTGCAGGCTATAAGCCATCTTGTTATGCACACCATTGATCCTGGCTGAACTTTTCTTTAGTGACTAGGTTTTCATTAGAAAAAAAAAATCCCCTGAGGTGCAAGCAAAACTGACTCTGCACATAATTATCTGGACACTGTCCTAGAAGCTCCCTAAAGCTCCAGGGAGTTTTGACTCCAAGGCAGGTTAAAGACAATGAAGAAATATACAAGGTTCAAAGAAGGAGCCTATGTCCACATAATGTCAGGCTGTGGGTTTATGCACCTGCTCCCATCAACTCTTGATTAGTGGTTATTGTTGTTTTATTCCATGATAATACAAGTAGATGTTTTTATCTTTGATTGGACTGCCACATGTCTGAACTGTTTTTCACAACTGCTCTGCAGTGGAGAGATGTGGGGAAACGTGTTTGTCTTTCTGGGTCTGGGTTAGCTCACTCAGGATGATTTTTTTCTAGTTCCATTTTTTTTTTTGCTTGCAAATTTCATGATGTCATTCAGGTGCCTCCCCTCAGGCTCAGTGAACCCTGTGGAAGAAGGGGAGGAAAGACTGTAGGAATCAGAGGAGATAGTGGACATCAGAAAAACGTTTCCCACTGAATCAACTCAGCAGGGCTCACATAGGTTCACAGAGACTTAAGTGGCAATCACCAGGCCTGCAATGGGTCTACACCATGTCCTCTGCATTTATGTTGTGGTTGTTAGCTTTGTGTTTTTGTGGACTCATAACAGTAGGAACATCTGTGTCTCTGACTCTTTTGTCTGCTCTTCTGACCCTGTTACTTCTATTGGGTTGCCTTTTCCAGCCTCAATATGAGGATTTTTGCCTTGTTTTATTGTATCCTGTTTTGTTGTGTTTGGTTGTTGTCAGAGGAGGAGTGGATTGGGGGAGAAGGGAAGTGAGGGGCAGCTGGAAGGAGTGGAGTGGGGAGAAACTGGTCAGAATGTATTGTGTGAGAGAGGAATCTATTTTTATTAAAAAGAGAAGAAGAAATGGGGTGGTGGGGGGAAGGAGGTGAAAGGCTCAGATTTTCTGTCGATCTGACTCAGAACACCACCTTTGACATCTGCTCATCCTTCAGGGTCTTGTAGGAAGACCTTGGCAGACATATGCATAGAATACATAGAATGCTCTCCTCTTCCTGAGACCTTAGCTTTCCAGCTGTTGGTTAGATGGCCACTTTCTACATCCTCTCTCTCTCTCCCTCCCTCTCTCTCTCTCTGAAAACCATCTCTGTTCCTTAACTGAACAAAACTATAATCTGCCTTACATGTTTAACTCATTCATTAAGTAAATTTTCATAGCTAAGGGTTAATATTGCTTTGATTATTCATTTTCTCAAAAACCAAATTATACCAAGCCAAAGAGTTTCTCATTACATGCTGGGGAGGGGCTTACAGGCTTATTTTCTAAAGTGACAAGGAGCTGTAATCACCGAAAGGAAACCCTTCTGTGGTCTGAGCACGTAAATCAGTTTCCCGAGAGGGCAAATGAAAGGAAAGCCTGCCGTTAAAAACAAGAAAGAGGGGGGGGGGGGCTTTGGGGCCAAAGGTGAAGAAGGGAAAACATCAAGACAGCAAGAAAAATACATGCGAATCCAAAACTGTCTCTCTGGTCCATGGCCCAGATTCAGGTATAACTACAATACAGTCCAAAAACGTTCTGACGTGCACACTGTACCACTTTATAGAGCCTTATTTCAGCCAATTGAGAGTGTTATGAAACTGATGCTGAGGACATAAAGTGATATAAATGACATATTTTATAAATGAAATAAAAACTGATGCTGGTGTTAGCCTGACTGTGCTTCCTTTCATGTACAAAGCACTTTCTTTTGGGGGAAAATTCTTATATTTTGTCACCCTCCCCTTTTTTAGCTACTGTGTGACACCTGAAGCCAAAAGCAAAAGGTAGAAGAAAAGCAAAAAAGTGAACTCATGCACAGAGGCTTCAGAAGGCTTTGGATTCTGTTTACCACAGAAAGAAGTCTTAGCTCATCTCCCGTTGTATGTACATCTGCTTTTTCATCCCCAACAAGCACAGCAGAATAAGCCCCACCTTATGTGGTGGAAGTAATGCACAGCAGAAACCTCCTTTGTGCTGCTGGATATTAATGCTAATGTTTAAGAGTTAAATATAGCACAAAGCAAGTGTGTTGGAAGGGAAAAAAAGCACAGAAGTCACTAGCTTTACCCTGCGAGGGGCTGGGTTGGCGAGGCAAAAGGTAATCCTTGAATGCCAGAATGAACTGAAGAAGTGCTAGGCTGATTAGGGGAGACAGGGGAGATACATGGAACTCAGCCACATTACCCTAATGTACTCAACACCAAAGAAAATGCAAGACTATCACGTGGTAGGGTGTGGACGAAGTTGGGTCAATAGGAAAGATGTCCCCTCCCCTTAAGTTATCATATGTATAGATTCTATTATTCTGGACCCCATTGCCTAACTCTGAGACACCACTTTGAAGAATTCTAGAAGAAATGCCTTATGGGTATGTTAGCTATTTTTATTACCACAGTGACAAAACACCTGGCGTATGTACTCAGGAAGGAAGGAAGCTTTCTCAGCAGATGATGAGAACTCTTTCAGGGTTTGTGATACTGAATGTTAGCTAAAACCAAAAGGCTACAGACAGCCTGTCACTTACTACCTGCTAACAATAACCAAGTCAGTTCATCTCTTAATCTCTGAGTTCAGTGCTCTTACAAAAAAGAAATAAGAGTTACCACTCTATCTCTTGCAAATGGGCATAAGCTTTTTGGGAAATGGTTTGATCTGTATAACCCATCTCAGTGAGGAAGGCACTGTAGGCTGTATGTGAGGGAGTTGGTCATCCTCTGCTTGAAGTCAGGAATATGGGTAACATGAATACCGGTGCTCATGTGTCCTTACCTTTTTCTTCAGTCTGAACCCTCAGCCATGGGAAGGAACAACCCACCTTAGATTGATTTAGTACTACATCCCATTCACAAATGTATTAATTGTGGTAACTGACCAGCCTGTACATGATGTTCACCTATACCATGGAGCTTGCTGTGGAGAACCCTCACTGTTTCTCTGTAAACTAGAGCAATTGATTGAGTCTGTGCCTGAGCACAGCTTGGTCTCAGGAGCCACTACATCTCAGCTAATAGATCTGTCCCCAGAGCTTAGGACAATCATTGACACTAAGTAAATACTCAGATAATCTTTGCTAAATAAGCAAGATTATGTCCAGGTAAATTGATGCTTTAACAAGTCTTAAAATACCACAACAGATAATGAGAACTCTTCCAGCACTTGCAATACTGAATGTTAGCTAAAACCCAAAATGTCCAGGAAATTTGGGACATCATGAAAAGACCAAACCTATGAATAATAGGGATAGAGAAAGGAGAAGAATACCAACTCAAAGGCACAGAAAATATATTTAACATGATCATAGAAGAAAACTTTCCCAACTTAAAGAAGGAAATGCCTATGAAGATACAAGAAGCCTATAGAACACCAAAGAGACTAGACCCCTCAAAAAAGTCCCCTTGCCACATAATAATTAAACAACTAAACGACAGAATAAAGAAAGAATATTAAAGGCAGAAAAGGAAAAAGGCCAAGTGACTTATAAAGACAAACCCATCAGAATAACACCCGATTTCTCAATGGAGACTTTGAAAGCCAGAAGGACCTGGACAGACATAATGCAGACACTAAGAGACCATGGATGCCAGCCTAGACTAATATACCCAGCAAAACTTTCAATCATCATAGATGGAGTGAACAAGACCTTTCAAGACAAAACCAGATTTAAACAATACTTATCCACAAACCTAACCCTACAGACAGTACTAGAAGGAAAATTCCAACCTAAGGAAGGCAGATACACCCATGAAAACACAGGCAATAGATAACACCACAGCAGTAAACCCCAAAGAAGAGAAGTACACACACACTACCACCAAAAAATAAAAATAACAACAGGAATGAACAATCACTGGTCATTAATATCCCTTAATATCAATGGACTTAATTCACCTATAAAAGACAGAGACTAACAGAATGGATACAAAAACAGGACCCATCTTTCTGCTGCATACAAGAAACACACCTCAAATTCAAAAGACAGACACCTCCTAAGAATAAAAAGGCAGGGAAAAGATTTTCCAATCAAATGGTCTTAAGAAGCAAGCTGGTGTAGACATCATAATATCCAGCAAAATGACTTCAAATTAAATTCAATCAAAAGAGATGATGAAGGACATTACATACTCATCGCAGGAAAGATCCACCAAGATGAAGTCTCAATTCTGAACATTTATACTCCAAACACAGGGGCACCCACATATGTAAAAGAAACATGACTAAAGCTCAAATCACATATAAAACCCCACACATTAATAGTGGGAGACTTCAACACCCCACTTTCACCTCTGTACAGATTGGCCAAATTGAAACTTAACAGAGACATAATGGTCTTAACTGATGTTATGGCTCAAATGGACTTAATCGATATCTACAGAACATTCCACCCAAACAAAAAAGAATATACCTTCTTCTCAGCACCCCATGGAACCTTCTCCACAATCGACCACATTCTTGGCTACAAAGCAAATCTCAACAGATACAAAACAATTGGAATAACCTCCTGTGGTCTATCAGACCACCATGGTTTAAAACTACAGAAATCCTACAGTCTCATGGAAACTGAATAATGCTCAACTGAATCACCAATGGGTTAAGGAAGAAATAAAGAAAGAAATTAAAGACTTCCTAGAGATCAATGAAAATGAATACACCACATACCCAAACTTATGGGATACTATGAAAGCAGTGCTAAGAGGAAAATTCATAGAACTGAATGCCCACATAAAGAAACTGGAGAAATCTCATGCTAGTGACTTGACAGCACACCTGAAAGCCCTTGAACAGGAAGAAGCAAAGTCTCCCAGGAGGAACAGACGCCAGGAAATTATCAAATTGAGAGCTGAAATCAATAAAATAGAAATAAAGAGAACAATACAAAGGATTAATGAAACAAAGAGTTGGTTCTTTGAGAATATCAACAAGATAGACAAGCCCTTATCCAAACTAACCAAAAGACACAGACAGAGCATCCAAATTAACAAAATCAGAAATGAAAAGGGGGACATAACAACAGACAATGAGGAAATCCAGAGAATCATCAGGTCATACTTCAGAAATCTCTACTCCACAAAACTGGAAAATCTAAAAGAAATGGGAAATTTTCTGGATAGGTATCACATACCTAAGTTAAATCAACACCAGATAAACCATTTAAATAGTCCAATAACCCCTAAGGAAATAGAATCAGTCATTAAAAGTCTCCCAACCAAAAAAAGCCCTGGACCAGATGGTTTCAGTGCAGAATTCTACCAGATCTTCAAAGAAGACTTAATAATACCAATAATCTTTAAATTGTTCCACACAATAGAAGCAGAAGGAATATTACCAAACTCCTTCTATGAGGCTACAATTACCCTGATTCCTAAACCAAACAAAGATGCAACAAAGAAAGAGAACTACAGACCAATCTCCCTCATGAACATTGATGCAAAAATACTCAATAAAATACTGGCAAACAGACTCCAAGAACACATCAAAACAATTATCCACCATGACCAAGTAAGCTTCATCCCAGGGATGCAAGGGTGGTTCAACATATTAAATTCCGTCAATGTAATACACCATATAAACAAACTCAAAGGAAAAAAAAAAAAAAACATGATCATCTCACTAAAAGGCATTTGACAAATCCAACACCCCTTCATGATAAAGGTCTTGGAGCAATCAGGAATACAGGGAACATACCTAAACATAGTAAAGGCAATCCACAGCAAGCCAACAGCCAACATCTAATTAAATGGAGAGAAACTCAAAGCAATATCACTAAAATCAGGAACAAGGCAAGGATGTCCCCTCTCCCCCTACTTATTCAATATAGTACTTGAAGTTCTAGCCAGAGCTGTAAGACAACATAAGGAGATTAGGGGGATACAAACTGGAAAGGAAGAAGTCAGGCTTTCCCTATTTGCAGATGACATGATAGTATACATGAGTGACCCCAAAAATTCAACCAAGGAACTGATACAGCTAGTAAAATCCTTCAGCAACATAGCAGGATACAAGATCAAATCAAAAAAATCAGTAGCCCTCCTATATACAATAGACAAACAGGCTGAGAAGGAAATCAGAGACACATCACCCTTTACAATAGCCACAAATGATACAAAATACCTTGGGGTTATGCTAACTAAGCATGTGGAGGACCTATATGACAAGAACTTTAAGTCCCTGAAAAAAGAAATTGAAGAAGATGTCAGAAAATGGAAAGACTTCCCATGCTCATGGATAGGCAGGATTAACATAGTAAAAATGGCAATCTTACCAAAAGCAATCTACAGATTCACCACAATCCCCATCAAATTACCATCACAATTCTTCACAGATCTGGAAAGAATAATACTTAACTTCATATGGAAAAACAAAAAACCCAGGATAGCCAAAAGAATCCTGTACAATGAAACAACTTCTGGAGGCATCACAATCCCTGACCTCAAGCTCTACTATAGAGCTACTGTAATAAAAAACAGCTTGGTACTGGCATAAAAACCAACATGTGGACCAATGGAATCAAATTGAAGACCCTGACATTGACCCGCACACCTATGAACATATAATTTTTGACAAAGAAGCCAAAAATGTACAATGGAAAAAAGAAAGCATCTTCAACAATTGGTGCTGGCATAACTGGATGTCAATGTGTAGAAGGCTGCAAATATATCCGTATCTGTCACCAGGCACAAAGCTTAAGTCCAAGTGGATCCAAGACCTCAACATAAATCCAGTTCCTCTGAACCTGATAGAAGAGAAAGTAGGAAGTACTCCTGAACACATTGGCACCAGAGATCACTTTCTAAATATAATACCTGTAGCACAGACACTGAGAGAAACAATCAATCAATGGGACCTGTTGAAACTGAGAAGCTTCTGTAGAGAAAAGGACACAGTCAACAAGACAAAATGACAGTCTACAGAATGGGAAAAGGTCTTCACCAATCCCACATCTGACAGAGGGCTGATATCCAGAATATATAAAGAACTCAAGAAATAAGACAACAAAATGCCCAACAATCCAATTAAGAAATATGCTATAGAACTAAACAGAGAATTCTCCACAGAGGAAGTTCAAATGGCTGAAAGACATTTAAGGAATTGCTCAACATCCCTAATTATCAGGGAAATGCAAATCAAAACCACTCTGAGATACCACCTTACACCTGTCAGAGTGGCTAAGATCAAAAACACAGAAGACAGCTTATGCTGGAGAGGATGTGGAGCAAGGGGAACTCTCCTCCACTGCTGGTGGGAATGCAAGCTTGTACAGCCACTTTGGAAATCAATATGGTGCTTCCTTAGAAAATTGGGAATCAATCTCCCCAAGACCCAGCTATACCACTCTTGGGCATATACCCAAGGAATGCTCAATCATACCACAAGGGCATTTGCTCAACTATGTTCATATCAGCATTGTTTGTAACAGCCAGAACCTGGAAACAACATAGATGCCTTTCAACTGAAGAATGGATAAAGAAAATATGGTACTTTTATACAGCAGAGAAAAACAATGACATCATGAGGTTTGCAGGCAAATGGATGGATCTAGAAAAATCATCCTGAGTGAGGTAACCCAGACTCAGAAGGACAAACTTGGTATATACTCACTCATAGGAGGATACTAGATGTAAAACAAAGATGACTAGACTGCTACACAACTCCAGGGAGGCTACCTAGAAAGCGGGACCCTAGGAAAGACATAGGGATCACCCAATGACAGAGAAATGGATGAGATCTACATGAACAACCTGGACAACAGTGGGAGTAATGAAGGGCAAGATTTGAGGGAAAGAAAGCTTAGGGGAGCAGGAGATCCCAGCTGGATCAAGAACAGAAAGGGAGAACAAGGAATAACAGACCATGATAAATGAAAACCATATGAGAACAGGAATAGGCAGAGTGCTGTAGAGGTCCGCAGAAATCCACAATGATACTTCCTCTGTAGACTGCTGGCAATGGTTGAGAGAAAGCCTGATCTGACCTAGTCTGGTGATCAGATGGCCAAACACCCTAACAGTCATGCTGGAACTCTCATCCAATAACAGATGGAAGTGTATGCACAGATCCTCAGCCAGGCCCCAGGTGGAGCTCCAGGTGTCCAATTGCTGAGCAAGAGGAGGGACTGTAAGAGCATGAATTATTGAGATCAAGATTAGAAAAAGCACAGGGACAAATAGCCAAACAAATGGAAGCATATGAATTATGAACCAAATGCTGTGGAGCCCCCAGCTGGATCAGACCCTCTGGATAAGTGAGACAATTGAATAGCTTGATCTGTTTGGGAGACATCCAGGCAGTGGGACCCAGGACCTGTCCTTAGAGCATGAGCTGGCTGTTTGGAACCTTGGGCTTACACAGGGATACTTTGCTCAGCCTGGAAGGAGGGGACTGGAGCTGTCTGTACTGAATCCACCAGGTTGAAATGAATCCCCAGGGGAGTCTTGGCCCTGGAGGAGATGGGAATGGAGGGGAGGTCATAGGGAAGGTAAGGGTGGGTGCAGGAGGAGGGGTGGACAGGGTAACCCATTGCTGATGTGTAAAATTAAACCCAAATACAATAATAATAATAATAATAATAATAATAATAATAATAATAAAATGAAAAAATAATTTTAAAAAGCTTAAAAAAAACTGAAAGGCTGCATACATCCTGTCACTTTCTACCTGCTAACCACACCCAAGTCAGTTCATCTCTTAATCTCTATGAATTCAGTGCTCTTATAAAAAAGAAATCAGAGTTACCACTCTACCTCTTTCATATGGGCATCATGAAAATTAAAAGTTAGTGCTTGGATGGACACGGTAGGACTGAAATCTAACCCAAGCATTCCAGATGCTGAGATATGAGTAAATTTGATATTAGCTTGGGCTGCATAGAAAGATTTTATCTCAAAATTAAGATAGGGGAAAAAAATGGAGCAGGCACTGCGTTATTGGCACAGTAATGGAAAAACAGGAAGCAGCCAACAAATCCTAAATGTATTGATACTGGGTTTGAGTTTTGAGTACCCAAAGCAAAAGGTGAGAGCTTTTCCCCAAAGTCAGAGTAGGTGCAGAAATCTTTTGCTGAGGTTTAGTTAGCCAGCTACAACTCAACAGAAATGTAACACTTTGATAAGTTCTCCCATCGACCTAGATTTTGTTAAGCAATGAGGAGTCATTTCAAAGGAAATCAAGCTGGCAACTATTGTTTAAAGAAAAAAGAATCAAGCTGGGCAGTGGTGATGCATGCCTTTAATCCCAGCACTAGGGAGGCAGAGGCAGGTGGATCTCTGCGAGTTTGAGGCCAGCCTGGGCTATCAAGTGAGTTCCAGGAAAGGTGCAAAGCTACACAGAGAAACCCTGTCAGAAAACAAAACAAAACAAAACAACACAACACAACACAACACAAAACAAAACAAAACAAAAAGAATCAATGAAGAAAAGACACAGGATCCAAATTGAGGCTGAGCATGAATGTGTCTCCTTCATTGAGGACAGATTGCTCATGTGTCTGGAAAGTTAAAGGTCTAATGCCCAGAAAGATTGTCAAAGCTCATGGTGGACCCCAGAAATACAGTAATAGTGACAAGAGGTGTGCATAGGATGTGCTGTTTGGGGCTTGAAGATGTCTTCTCGGTTGCAGGACACAAAGATTCCCTATGGGAATAACAAAATTGGAGGTTACCATGAGGGAAAGAAGTTGAAATATAGGGATGGTACAATTCCTCTAAGGAAGACAGATCATAGGCCTGCAAAAAGCACAAGGTACGCATGCTTTAAATCCAAACCACTTTCTGGAGAAATGAAACAGGACGGAGCATTGGGGAGCAAACACCTCAATACTGCTCCTAGGTTCACAGCATCCTTGATAGATTCCAAGTCATATGCGTTGAGAGTGACAGTGTCCCTATGTGTCTGCTTTGACACTACTGGCTCAGACAGTTAAGCTGACTATGGGGACAGGAGACACAGAAACTGGAAGGACTGAGAAGAGTTCTGTGTAGAAGAAGTAAAAGCAGGAGAGGCAGGAGAAGGAGGAGGAGGAAGAGGAGGAGAACAATAACAAAACAACATCATGAACCACAGAAAAGAACACTAAACATAAATGAAGAATAAATGATATTCCTCCGACTCAGGAAAGTTTGTGTGATGCAAAACTAGTTGATCCAGTGATGTTAACAGATAGTAGACCTAGGGAAGGTAGAGAAAGCAAGTCACCCCTTTCCCCACCCAGGCCTCTGGGTGCTCATCTAAGAGGTTGGAGTGTCCACATCAGAACTAGGTTTCTGAAACTGCCTCTGTCAGGCCTTACAGTGGTGATTCTCAACCTTCCTAATGATGCCACCCTTTCATACAGTTCTTCAGGTTGTAGTGGGCCTCACAGTTGAAACACAGGACGGTCTTGATGTGCCCAGTACACATACGATGAGAGGCAAGATTCTAAGTCTAGGGTGTGGGCTTTGTGATCAAAACTTTAGAGTGTTCTGGGATGATAAAGGGCCATGAGAGCATAGGATTTGTGTTCTCTGGAGTTGGCACTGTTTTTGCACCAACTTTATCCAACTGTGTTGTCGCTGCTTCATTTAATTGAATCTTTACTCTTCCCCTTGCTGAAATTCTGCAGATATGGACATAATTAAAATTGCTTGCAGTCCTAGGTACTCTTCCCATAGCATGGTCTTGCCTTCCTGCATGGCTTCAGGCATTCTCAGATGCCAGACACTGATGTGATGTGTGAGTTGTCAAACACACAGCTCACGTATGTCCTTTCCATGTGGTGCCACTTGCTGGGAATTGTCATTTTTGATCTCCGCTTTGCCAAGTGTTTGAGATCCAGGAACCCAAGCATGTGTGGCCAGACTGCAGCCCATGTTTGAATGACAGGTAGGAAAAGCTTAGGAATACATAGAATAGTTCTAATAATGTCAGGGAAACTTTAACAAAAACAAGATGAAAATTAGAATGCAAACATCCACAATCAGTCTTGGATTTGTTAAATTCCACTAAAATAAAGATTTGTAATCAGTCTTCAATTTAGTAAGTCTGACTACAGTAAAGAACAAACCAGTGAAATGCCACATTCGAGAACTGGACCAGGGAAGAAATAAGGGACTAAGAAATACCTTTAAAAACGTTCATTGTCCCTAGCAATTAGAGAATGCTAATCAAAACAAGGTTGAGATTTCATCTTACTCCAGTAAGAATGGCAAAGATCAACAGAACAATGCACAGCGAATGCTGGAGAGGATGTCGGGTAAAGGCAAGCCTCATTTACTATTGGAGGGATTATAAACTGGCCTAGCCAGTCTGGAAATCAGTCCATAGGGTGCAGCTACAACACTGCTTGGCATGTGCCCAGAGGACTTGGCATCCTGCTTGGCTGACACTGGCTGGGCCATGTTCATTGTCACTCTGTTCACAATGTGTAGGAAATAGAAACAACCTAAAGTGGCCCTCAGTGAACAAGCAGATAATGAAAATGTTACTGTGGAGTACTGTAAAGAAAAGGGACATCATAAAATTTGCTGGCTGATGAATAGAACCAGAAAAGCTTATAGAAAGTGAGGGAACCCAGACCCAGACAGTCAAACATCACATGTTCTTTCTCATGTGTGGATTGGAACCCCAAACCTTTCGGAGGTGAGTCGATAATCTGGAGGAAACACAGGAACTGGGGCAATGAAAACAGGATTAGGGAAGAAGGAGTAAATACAGAGGGAAATCATATAAGTAATTTGAGGCTGGTAGAGAAAAGTGGGAAAAGGGTGCTTCGTGTAGGAGCAGGGGAGGGGAGTAAATACAGAGGAGAGGGAAGGAGGGAGGTAAAGAAGAATAAGGATGTCTGAGTCTGAAAATGTCATAAGAAATCATATTTGTTATCTACTGTACCAAAGTTACATATAATATGTGCAAGAGTGCATGCATATGCACGTGCGCGCGTGCGCGCGCGCGCGCGCACACACACACACACACACACACACACACACACGCACGCACAGAGTTTGTTTTATTTTTTAATTTAAAATAGATTTTTTATGTGTTCTATCTTGATTAAGGTTTCCCCTCCCTCTACTCCTCCCAGTTCCTCCCTACCTCCCCTCCATCCAAACCTACCTCCTTCTGTCTCTCATTAGGAACATACAGGTGTCTAAGAAATAATAATAAAACAAAATAAAATATAATAATATAAAACAAAACACATCAGAACAGGACACAACTAAGAAACAGAAGGAAAAGAGCCCAAGAAAAGGCACAAGAAACAGATACAGATGCAGAGACTCACTCATTTGAACATCAGGAACCCCACAAAAACACTAAACTGGAAGTCATTCTCAAAGGATCTGTAGGGTAAAATAAAAGAATAAAAATTTAGAATGTTTTGTATTATTTAAAATAATTTTAAAAGTAAATATATTTTGATCATATTCTCCTCCACCCCCAAGTCCCTTCAGATCCTCTCCCCACCCACCCAACTGTTCCCAAAACACAAACACAATCTCAACATAACAACACTCCCCAAAATAAGAAAACAAAATAAAACATCCCCTCCAAAAAAACAAAATCACCCAACTGTGACCAAATAAAAAACTGTGGAGTCCAACATCTGTTGGTGGTCACCCATTCCTGAACATGAATTCTGTCCTGGAGTGGCTGATATACCCAATGTCACTCCATTGTACAAAATTGGTTTTCCCTCTTCTAACAGGTATGTATGACATGTCAGTTAACCTTTACCCTAGTAGCTAGGTTTTCATTCATTCATTCATTCATTCATTCATTCATTCATCCATCCATCCATGCATTCATTCATTTCTTAAAAAATACAACAAAATAAAACATAATAAGATAGAACCAAAAAAAAAATCACATCAAATCTGGACAAGACAAACCAATAGGATGTAAAAAGCCCAAGAGAAAACATAGGAATCAGAGACCCACTAGTTCATATACTCAGAAATCCCATGAAAACACAAAACTCAAGCCATGATACATGCTCAGAGGGCCTGTACAGATGCATGCAGGCCCTGTGCATGGTGCTTCCATCTCTAAGTTCATCTGAACTTTGCTCATGGTGATTGACAGGCCTTGTTTTCTTGGTGTCTCCCATGCCCTTAGCCTGCAATTCTCTTTCTGCTTCCTCTTCCATAGGGTCCCCTGAGCTCTGAGGGAAGGGTTTTGATGAAGACATCCCATTTAAGGCCTAATATTCCAAGATCTCACACCTTCTCCATCACATCTGACTGTGAGTCTCTGCATTTGTTTCCATCTACTACAGGAGGAAGCTTCTCTGATAATGGTGAACAATGCACTGATCTATTTAATCAGAATTCCAGTAGGAGCTATGTAGCAGGAATCCTAAATGGTCTTATAATAAAAACCCAAAGTCAGATATTGGGGTAAATGCTGAAAGATCAGAGGAAACAAGCCACAGTCACCTCTCACCTTGCTAACTCCACAAATCCTCTGACTGAATGCTTCTGAGTCCTCAACCAAAAGCTTCCGATTCCTGTCTCCTCACTCCTCATAGGCCTTTCTCCACTCAGCCATGTCACTTGCTGTCTTAGCTTTCCTAGTCTGGAGATTAGTGGCGTGTGTGCTTCCCAAAGACTGGGATTAAAGGTGTGTGCCACCACTGCCTAGCTCTTTTCTCTGGTAGACTGGATCAATCTCATGTGGTCCAGTGTGGCTTTGAGCTCACAGAGATCCAGAAGGACCTCTGTCTCCAAGTGCTAGGATTAAAGGTATGTGCTACCACTTCCTGACCTCTCTGTTTAACTCTGTGGCTGGTGCTGTCCTCTGATCTTCAGGCAAGCCTTATTTCTTAGATTACAAGTGCCACCAGAGAGTCATATTATCACGACTCTTTTTTCTCTTTTTTTAGACCAGTATTGATTGTTTTGACTCCAGGTCCTTGGGCTATGTAGTCTCAGGTTCTTGCTCACCTGAACAGTGACAGTCATTCCCTCACAGGTGTGCCTAGAGGCTGGTCCCCTAGGTCACTCAAGCTCTTATTCAGAGTAGGTATTTCCCATCACATCTGCTTATCAGGTTAGAGAGAATGTCCAACATGCTTTGTCCTCTATTGTCCCGTCTCTCTCACACAACAGTAGCAAATCAGACATTCACTGACTGAATTTTTTTTTTCCAGAGCTGAGGACTGAACCCAGGGCCTTGTGCTTGCTAGGCAAGCACTCTACCACTGAGCTAAATCCCCAACACATCCTAAAGCAGGTAAGTTGTCTTCAAGATACAAAGACAATTAAAACTGACTAAGACATGGAATCCACTTTTTCATTCCTACCACAGTCCCTTATTTTGCACAGATTTACAATCTTACTTTTTATCACTAAATAATGTAAAAAGTTTTATATTATTGATATAAATAAAGACCGAAACATTTCAGATACACTCGTGGTTTTCTTAAAGTTCATTGTAAGCAAGACTCTTACTCTAAAGTTCTTCTCCCTGCCGTTAGGTTGCTCATCCACCATGTGGCTGACCTCCTCACACAGCATGGCTCTCTCTTTCCCTCTCAACCTCCTGTCTATAAATCTACAATAAGAATCTTTAAAACTTAAAAAAAAAAATACCAAAGAAAAGAAAGGAAAAAGAAAGACCTTTCCGAATGCCACAGGAAACTTACCTAGTGCCATTTCAAGGTATGTCTTAACCACTGAAAGGCCTGCTGTGGTTTGGAGGGAAAGAGGTGAGTTCATTTGACTTGAGTTAAGAAGTACAACTGCAATACAATACAAAACAAAATGAAACTCTGTACTCCATCTGACCCTGTCCCCAACGACCATTTCAGTGCTACCGGACTGAGGTAATTCGGTGACAGTGCCATGTTCAGCAAGCAAGCTTCACTTGGCATGTCAGTGAAGAGTCAAAACTACTTCCAATTTCTTTTAATTCTGGGGAGATGGCTTCAAGGGGACATTCTGCTCTTTTTTTCACACTGTTGGGGAAATATAACAATAATCATGTCTCTACAATTGCTTCTAACTTAAAAAAATATTCATTTAAAATATTCATTGTAAAACATGAATTTCATTATATCTTCATGCATGTGTGTGCTATACATTGATCATATAAACTCCTGTTCTAGCTTGCTTTTTTTTTTTTTTTTTAAGACAAGGTTTCTCTGTGTAGCTTTGTAGATCAGACTGGCCTTGAACTCACAGAGATCCACCTGCCTCTGCCTCCCAAGAGCTGGGATTAAAGATGTGTGCCACCCCATCATCGCCTCCTACTCCCTACCTCTGGCCTTCTAGCTTGCTTTCTATTGTTGTAGTAAACACCACAGCCAAATGCAACTTGGGGTGGAAAGGATTTGCTTGACTTAACACTGATCACTGAGGGCAGTCAGGGCAGGAACTCCTGGAGCAGGGCAGGAAGAGTGTGTGAACACTGCTTAGTGGCTTGCTTCTCTTGAGTTGCTTAGATTGCTTTTTTTCATCCAACCCAGAATCACCCAGCTAGATTTGGGCAGGACCCATTCACATCCGTGATTAATCATGCAAATGCCCCATGCACTTGTCAACAAGAGTATCCCATGGAACTGTCTTCTCAGTTGAGGTCCCTCTTCCAAGGTTGTGTCAAGTTGCGTGCACACGTGCACACACACACACACACACACACACACACACACGTTCTAGCACCAGCACACCTCTCTATCAAATATCATCTTTCTTCCCCACAACTCCTCCTTTTTATTGGGACTCTTCTAAAACAGTCCCCTCCCACTTTCATGTCTCATTATTATTATTTTTTAAATCTAGATTTCACATATGAAAGACAGTAGGCTGTATTTGCCTTTTGGGATCTGATTTATTTTGGTCTCTAGTTTCATCCATTTTTCTGAAAGTCACATAACTGAGCTCTTACTTATGGTTGAAGAAAATTTTGCTTTGATGTGTCAGAACATTGCCTAGTTTGTGCTTCTAACTTCTGTACATAGACTTACAGAGCAAGTAACCTAACTCCTGCTGATTTCTATCGAGGACTGAAAATTCTAAGACTCTACTTCTCTTTCAAATGAAGTGAGGCAATCAAAAGTGAACATCTTTAGACTAGGAAGAGCTAATTGTACTAAGGACCCTGTGGGCTTGTAGATGTTTTGGTTATGTAGCCACCACTAAAAGGCTACAGTAAATTCTTGTACTAGTTGCCTACTTAAGCAACAGAGCCACTGAAGATGTTATGATGGCAATATGAAAGATGCTCACATTCCAAGTGGAAGGTTTTTACCAGCATGGTCTCTGGAGAGTGAGTAGTAGGGAGAAAGAGAGTAGCAGAGTATAGTAAGACCAGAAGAAACAGTCTTATAAGGCAGTCATTAAGTTCAGTGACTCAAGAGGTGAGTAACTTGATTTCTGTTGGCACAGATGCAGACTTCAATTAAGCCAGAAAGCTGGGCTGTGTTCAACTTCTTCCTAATCCCTTGAATTTAACTAACCACCATCCTCCTTTACCTGATTCTTAAATTGCTCTTTCTTTTCCTTTTCTGTCCTCTCTAGTTCTAAAAGCATCATCTTATTTCAAACACTTTTTGGTAATATATTTGTTTCCTTGGCTTCTCTCTGTCTCTCTGTCTCTCTGTCTCTACACACACACACACACACACACACACACACGCACACACACACACACACGCGCACACCCACACATGCACACACACACAACTTACTTGTATTGGCGCAAGTTTTCTATAGTTTCTTTCAGGTTCTGTTAACCATTTGATTTTAAAACAATAATAAACATAACAATAATAGCAACAACCCAAAAGATTGTTACCAGCTTCCTGTTACTTAATGGGCCAAATCCAATTTTATAGAAATTTCCTAAGTTCACATCTTGGGCCCTAACCTAGCCTTACAGATTAGGCTCACCTTCCTCCACAGAATGACTCCACAAGCACATGCTTCTAGAGCAGTAGCCAGAAGCAAACAAACACAAGCCATTTCAGTTCTCTGAACTTGCCATTTATCTATAGCTTTATGCAAAAATGTCCTCTCTTCTATACCTTTGCAAACTCATCCTTAGATTTCTTTTTGCTCAAATGTCTCATTTCCATAAAGCCTTTTCTGTAAAATTTTTGTCTCTTAAATGAGTTTAAGTGGTCTCTGCCCTGGGTGTTCAAGTCACATGGCATAGTCTCTTTTATATAACACTGCACACTGCACAGAACACAATGCCATGTTCCACAGCACCAGGTTTAGAGTCCAGAAGCCCTGAGCCTAGTTTTCTTCTCACCACTAACTAGCACAATTTCTGGTACTGCCTTTACCAAGTATTGTCAATGAATGCATGGACATCGCCCCATAATTGTTCCATTCTCCAATAAAAACTAATAAGCAGACACTTTAGCACATAGTAAAATGAGTTTTAAGTGACCTTCAAACATTGTCCAGCATCTTCTTGGGAAAAAGAGAAAACAAAGGGTTCCATGAGTTGGGTTTCCAACCCCCCCCCCTCTTCTGAGTTCTACCTGTCACATGCCTTAGGAATTGATACAAAACTTCATGTCAAGAAATTTCTATTGCCAAAAATGTTTGAAAACTACCACGAATGAGATTACCTTGTCTTCATCAGGGTCCCCCTTCCTCTCATTGCAAAGCAGTAAAAATTGGCTATTTCTAGTTGAATATGAAAATGTAATTGAAAAGAATTTAATACTCAAATGGTTTCTTTAACTTTCAAGTCAAGCTAGAAAAAAGGCTTATGATTTTTCACCAGATCATCTTATTTCCAAGATGTCAGTGATTCTGACTTTTTTAACTCTTCTTCAGCAACTGGCTCTATCTGTTGCTTTTAGTGTTTTATGCACAACCTGTGAATCTCACTTTCATCATCCATCCAATTAAAAAGGGAAGTTTTACATCCAACTGGCAGTTAGAAATACCATTTATAAAAGCAGTGTCTAACTCATGTGGCACTCAGATCACAAGTTCAGCAGTATTTATTTTTTCTCCCTATACTATATTTCTTGTCTCCCACTCATGAGTGGGTACATTAGTAGTATTTACCAGGAGGCTATGAGCTAGAGCAGTCTACAGCATTTCTAGGCTAAGACTTCTAAAAGGAAAATAGTCTCTATCTTTCTGAATTTGTCCATTTAGAATAAAAATACAGGATAGATAAATAGGATAGAATAAGATAGAATAAAAATGCAATAAGAAATAAAAGTACTGTAATGATGGAGTAATTAGATCAAAGAATCCCGTCCCTGCATCACCATGTGAAAACAAACTGTCAGTCAAGAACATCTCTTTAGGTTATCATGTGGGCAAGAAAGACAATTTATATTTCAGCTATGACATAGTTGTTTAAAAACTCTCAGCTACTGTCTCATATCTTGATATAATTAATTCAGTCACTCATATCCCTGAGAGACAGTTGGGTACATGTTATATCACATTTCTGTTAATGACCTCTATGTCATCTGATCTCCATGGCAAAGGACACTGTGAGAAGCAAGCCACAATATGTAAGTTTCGAATTTTCCACAGTAGTCTCATTTACATCTTTCAGTTATAAGCTGATGGCAGTACTGATTTTTTCATTACATTGAAGACTTATTAGCATTGAAGATCATTCATTACTAAGGAAAACTTGAACTTTGTGAGAGTTAGAAAATAGTCATGGCTTTTGTACTAAATGATATAGAAGAATGAGGCATTTCTCTTGGTAGTCTCTAAGTGTATAAAAAAAGATTCCCTTCTATGGGGACATAGCTTGATAGACAAAGGAGGGTCTAGGAAGATGTTGATATTTAGAGAAGGGAGGACATATAAATCATTTAAATGGAAGTCCACACAAAATGTTAATATAAAAATATGTAAAGCTAGTTACCTACTTTACCTTGAACCCTAAGGCATAAGATGGGAACAAAAAGATAAATCAAAATATTATAAAACTCATTTTCCAATGAGTACCTTAATGTTTTATACAAGAAGGATCCAATGTAATGATCACCTGATATGTGCTATACACTATATGAGTTTGATAGGAAGAGTCTAGACATTCATACATATTAGGACTATTATTGGAACTATTTGGAGAAGTAATGAAGAGATATTGAATTATGAAATTAACAGTGGGAAGAGAAAGAAGGTTTCGATATGCAGAAGAGCAGAAAAGGGAGAAAGATTTAGGGATTTAGAGTGTGTTAAAGTGTGTGTACACAGACCACACACTCTAAAGCAGATTTAACGAAGACTGGAATACCATGAAAAGCTCATGTTATTGTTGTTTGTTGAGACCTCACTATCAATCTGGCCTCAACTCACCATCCTCTTAGCTCCTGAGGTCTCTTGAGTGCTCTCTCACTTGCCTTCCTAGTCACATGTTCTTAAAGGTGAGCTTGTCTGGGCTCCTTGAACTTCCTTAGGTTTACACGCTGACACAAGTTTATGTCTTACATCCATCTCTAGGTTGAAAATAGAACACACTTACATAGTTCTTCCTATACAATAGGTAGCACTTTAGGGTACTTAAAATATATTAACTCATTAAATGTTCAAGCAGCCATGAAGTAATTGCTACATTATATTTGTTTGACAGGGAGTTAATTTGTTAAAATTCACACAACTATGAAAATGGCTAGGTCAGAATTTTAATTCAGAAGTTCTGGCATAAAAATAACCATATTTTTAATTGTTATGGAAATCTCTTTCTTCTAAACTCACATACAGAAAGAAACTTAAGAAACGGTAAAGAACATCTAATGCTGTTTATGCATGTTTGGGGACATTCCTAACTACTATGAACCCACTCTTTTAGTGCTTTGTCCCCCTTAGTCGATTGCCAGCACCTCTGCAGTCTTCCTTACTAGTAAGGGAGTACCGAGTAGGTGGGTAGTGCCATGATATGAATGGCTTCTCTGAGACTCGCTGAAATTGAGTTGCCACAATGATCATATTGTAGGATGGCACCTTTAAAAAGTGATTTGGTCACAGAAGATCCAACTTCAGGACTGTGTCTGCCCCACGATCCCTTGAGTGGGCGAGCTATTGCAAGAGTAAGCGCTCCTGTCTTCCTCCTCACTGATCCTCTACCATGTTATAAATGCAAGAAGGCCCTCACTATTACGATCCCTTGTATTGGAATTCCAGCTTCCATGATGTGATGAATACATTCTTTTCTTTTTAAATTACCCATTCTGTCACATTATCTTATAGAAGGAGAAAACGGAGCAGATAGTATTTTTTTTCTAGATAGGAATATGTTAGAAAAATCATAGGAGCTTATATGGGGAGGAAGATAATGTGGGATCAGTGTGAGGTTCCATTGCAGGAGAGGGGATTTTAAAGCATAATAACATGCTAGTGTCTCACAAAGAAAGCCAAAATAGTTTGTCAGCGCGGGCTCTCACATCCGGCCTTTTTTTTTTGATGGCTGGCCTTCAGCCAGAGCAAATCCTCACAAGTGACAGCTGTCAACTGTCACAGGTTACAGACTAAAGTGACGAAGTACTCAGAGTAGTGGATAAAAATACTACACAGCAGAGAGTCTAAGCAGATTCCTCGTAGCTAGACTCTGAGCATTTGGAGTAGACGTCCATCTCTCACAACTATATCTCAGAACAGTTTTGATGCCACAGTAATGCAAATAGCTTCAAGTAGCTCATTAGTGTTACTTTCTAGTTTATCTGAACCATTTAACAGTAACTCTTTCTTTCAACGCTAATTCACAGGCGCAATTCTGCTATGGTTTGAATGTCTGTGTTGCTCCTAAATTTTATTAAAAACTAAGGTCTTTGTCAGGTGACTGAGACATTAAAGCCTTACAAATGGCATTAGCACCCTGCAATATAGGCCTGTTGCTCCTTTGCCTTCCAACATGTGAGACAACACAGTAGTTAACATACATAAACAATGGGCATCCCAACCTCAGCCTACGAATGCCTTGATCTTGGATTTGCCTGTCTCAAGAACTGTGAGAAATAAAAGTATATAAATTACCCAGGCTAAGGTAAGAAGCATGTCAAGAAGCATGAGGCATTAGGGGACAAATGTATGTATGGTTATAGTCCAAGTCTACTGTATTTTATTCATGCCATAACACATTTACAGTGAGATATAATCAGTAAATTAGTAAGACTAACTGACATCCACATAAAGCCTGGTTTCAATATGAGGGATGAACAGGGTGATGTCAGGCATTATTTTCTCCTGATCAGTCCTGATTTTCTTTAATTGTCTGTTTCTATTATCAATACATTCTTCAAACACACATTCAGAAAATTTATGATTTATAACATGAACAGTGTGATCACTCTATTGTTAGAGAAAACATTAGGAATCTTGAGTCTCAGATTGAAGTCTTGGGTTCATGTTCATTTGTGTGATGTGGTATGGCCCGTGGTCTGAAGGGACTGAGAGATTCTCTCCTACACAGATAGACTATATCAGCCTGTTTATAAACAACCTAGGGCTTTTCTCACTCACTTTATCTTCATCATCTCCATTTTGATTATAGAAAGATGGGATAATTAACTAATAAAGTCAATTAGAAATATATTTGAACAAACAAAATAATCTAGCTAAGTAAACAGGCTGTGGGATTCTATCCCCAACATCGGACCCAACTTCTCAGTCTTCATTTAGATGGTCTAAATTTATTTGTATTGATAATGTATCGAGTTCAAGACTACATTTCTCAGAGTAATTTTACTATGAGATTTGCAGTACAACAAACTTCTGTTTAAAGAAATGTGATCAAAAGCAAGTGGCCCTCTCTAAAATTTTGTCCAGAGAGGAAGAAGCATGACTTTCTCCTCTTAGTCTGGGATGTACTAGAAAAACTAGAAGAGAAGGAGCCATCTCCATCCATACCATGACACAGGGAAGAGAAAGGACTCCTTGGCTTCCAAGTGATCCTGAAGCCGCTGCTTAGTTCTGGGTTGTTTGTTCCTAGAGAGCTTTGCTAGAAAAAAGTCCCTTTCTTGTTTTTTGTCTGTTGCCTTGATTTTGTTATCAAGTGAGCACACTGTTTTTTGATGGTTTGTTTGTATTATGACACACTTAATTGGTAACTGACTCAGAAAGAAAACATAAAATTTCCATATTCCTTGATATTCATGAGGAAATATGACCCACAACTTGCTTTGGATATCAAAATGCTTGGTTGACCAAATTCCTTATACAAATGGATTGATATGTAAATGTGCATATCTTCCATATTTAATCATCATATCTAATATGATATACATACTAGATAGACATTTTTCCATATTTTTCAGATAGTATAAAGAAAGATCTGTACAGATACAGTTTTAAAAGTATTTTGATCCAAAGCTGGTTGAATACTTAGATATTGAGAGTACACTATGGAAAGTTCAGAATGCAGAACACTGAATGCTGGGAAACTGAGCTGTTCTGGGCAGGAAGGAAGGGGAGAATGTCCTTACGCTGCCTGTAGAATTTTTACATGGACAATTTGCCACTGGGAAAAGTTCTGTTCCTCAGAAAATCAGATGTAACTTCTGCACAGCAGAGGTGATATTCCACATGTGAACAGTGAAACACACAGAGTACGTTCAGATAATACTTAGTTTTTTGAGCTGACTCTAAAACTATATGTGTTCAAGTGCCAACACTTCAGTTTGGACTGTCTGGACAACCTGCTTTAAAGAAAGGCTTATTATAAAGTAGTATGGTATCATTTGTCTACAAAATGCTTTCACAACTTCCCAGAAGAGTTTCAGCTCATTTCAGCAATATGACTGGGTAAGACTACCCATTATAATGTGCTAGCACTTGAATTATTATGTGAAGCATCTAAGCCCATCAATGTTGATCTAAACATTTTGATGACTGGGGGCTCATAGATCTATCTTAATTCAAAGTCTGAAGTTTGGACTTTGCATCATGGACACGTTGTTGCTTTACCTCCTGTAGAATCAGAGGGCTTACACTTGGGTATCTAAGGGCTTGCTAGGAGTGGGAGCAGATGGTAGGTTTTATATGTTCTTTTTATAAATGCATTTTGAGCAGGTTTTTTTGCATGAATATTTCATTTATGACAGGGTGCTGCTTAGTTATATAAAAAGTAAATATATAACGAGTGAGGGGTAAGTATAGCAGCAGTGGAGTGTTGAGGCTAATGGGTGGAGAGGGTTTTAAAAATATGAAGAATTCTCATTTTCAGAAGAGCTTTGTAAACTTCAGGAGCTTCCATTATCCCCATTTCTCCCCCTGTTCTAAGTGCTTAACCAGGAAAAGGGAAGGTTTTGTACTCAAGAAGTCAATCATTTGATTTCCAATTTTTATTACAAACAGTATTTTTATTACTTGAGAAGAGAGAAAACAGTCCACATGATGTAAAAATAGCAAAGGCAAGTACCACAAATAGCAGCTTGAGGCTGGGAGACCTGGATGGTGGGGCACACAACCACGAGCAGGAAAAAAAGAGGCATGGAAAACAGCAGCTGCCGTAAGCTAAAATGATGGTCCTTGATCTTCACGGGGACAGGTGGCCAAGGCAGGCCACTCCTCATTGTGTGAAATGCTAAAGTCAAAATGTTCCAGGCTTAGGAAACTGTTGCCAAACTTACTCTGCCCAGAAAAGATGTTTAAGTCAATTTGAGAAAATACATTTAACCCACTTCCCCATGGGATTGTTTTGCCCTAGGACAATACTATATACTGTTCAAGTAATTGACATGCATTTTTTCTCATTTTTAACTTTATTTAAACATACAGTGCTTTAAACAAATATACAAATAAACACATAAAAATAAATGAACAGTCTGTAACTTGAGCTAGAATTTCAAACCTTGTATGGTAGAAGTGCAGACTCTTTGGTGTATCACATTTGGCAAAATATAGTTACACAAATGTCATCTTAAAAGGCAATTGAACGGCATTCACATTTGTCATGCTCTATAGACAATAAGGGTTATAAGAAGCTAACAATTCTAAAGCAACATCCTTTCTAAATGTTCATGAAGATAAGAACTTTACTGTCCCCAGTATTCACAAGCTAGAACATAGTCCAAAGTTTATGGCCTTTGCCTCCACAAAGCTTCTCCTTGACGGGACCATTTTTTCCTTCTTGAATAGCTTTGCTGCTATGTCACTTTCATCACCAGAACTAGCAGCTGACTCTATCTTCAGGGATGGTTTTTACAAAGAAGGTAGGTTTTTATCATGCCAGGAGAATAACTACGTAGTAACTTGACCACAAGCAGAAAATATATAAACCACTGTGAGAAGATATGTGGGCCAGTCATCTAGGCATACTCCAGCTAAGGGATGCTTGCTAAAGACCGGTCGATTGCCACATGTAATTCAATTTCATGCCTCAGCAAAATTACAAATTGCTACATGTCATGAAACCTTGACTATACCTTGAGGGTAGTCAATGCAGCAATGGCAAATCCTCTTTTATTAACGCATTTATTTGTATTTTCTAAAGCTGTCAACTAGAATCACTTGCATGCAGTAGATTGCATTTATAGGTTGGTTGATGACCTGATTAAGTGTTTGATTTAACAGGGGCAGAAGGAATAACTGTTGGGTAGACCAATGGAGCACCCCACATTGACTTACCCTTTGGCCCCCTCTAGTGCTTCTCTAAGAGGCGACTCGGAAGTTTTTAGTGGTAAGTAGATTAGACTAATGGGCGCTAAGTAGTGTTACAGCTGTTGTGAGGAGAGGGAAGGATTACACTGAAAACAAATGTGGGCCGCATAGAAGGAATGGATGAGAATGTTAGAATTCCTTCTAAACTTTACTAACCTTCTGTTGAATTTTTTTAGAGATTTCCAGGGAGTTGACATTAGCAATAAGTCAGTAAGTCAAGTAGCCAATTTCTCTTGGGGCTAGAGAGTCATGTTTTTCAAACTTAGGGAAACTCATGGAGATTATTTTGCTTTTGTCATAGATTTGGGGTTATTCATAGAACACTTGTTTTGTTCATGGAATAATAGAAGATATGCATACAATACTTAAGGTAAAAGATGACAATCCTTTTGTCCAAAAGGAAGGCATCTGGTATTCGTGAATAAAGCTTTAGTTTCACTTAACCAGCTTTAATGAAATTTTTAAACAATTAAAATTTAAAAGCTTTTAACAAAAGTCTTAATATTTATTAATTTACTTCTAACATCTACAAAGAAGAAACTGAATTAGATTGATGTTAGTCATGTGGTTATTTAGCATTCTCGAATCTTGCCTGTGTAAGGATCAGTTTCAGTACAAGTCAAGGAAAAGTGTTCCTTCCCATGAAGTCTTGAGGAGGAAGAGCACAAACCGGGCACATAAAGAATGCTGCCTTGTGCAGCTTCCTGAAATAACTATTGCACATTCACCTGGCTCTCCAGTGTCTTAAACTTAAAAATAATTTGTCAGTGTATTAAATAAAAGTGAAAAACCTATTAGTCTCATTGTCCATAAACAGTTGTGAATGTACTGATTGAATGCAGAAAATAAGTAAAGTAACTGTATCAAGGTTTAGTTTAAGATGTGCTTGACTCTAAATTTCCGGTTTTTTTCTATAAAATCAGCCCTTACCACATTTAATTTTCTTTTTAATAATCCACAAACTTGATAGATTCTTGTAACAAAAAAGATTTAATATTGAAATTTTCTCATGTTCTCAAATTTGTATAAAACCAAGCAAATATTGGTAATAAAAACGTATTAAAACTTTATTTCCATTTCCTATTTTAATTCTCACTGGGTCAATGTTTGTTACTTTCAGGCTTAAAATCGTAAGGCTAATATCTATTTTCATGGCTGATTTGCATGTTGTGTGAGCTGCTCCATTATAAAGCACACAGGGGAAAGACAAGTTTTCTCAAATTATAAAGACTGATAGAAGTAATTAATGTATTTAGTTATCAATTACAGTGAAGTGCAATAACTCGCGAGTTCAGAATCAGAGGCAATTGGAGATTCTAGATAAGAGATTTAAGCCTAAGTGAGAATGGTGACCAGGAGTTAGAGATGGGACAGCAAGATCTGCAGGTTTGACTGAAAAGTGGCAGATGTGGCAGTAGAGGCAAAAGGGGAAGTAAAATCAGGGCCAGTCAGTGAAGGAACTTGAAACTGATGGCTAAACTGGTAGTTTACATGCTATGGACACACCGAAAACTTAATTAAAATACCATTCTATATGGTCTGAAAACACGCCATAATAAGTGCATTTAAAATATGTTTATGAGATAATTTCCCAGAGTAAGTTTTCCAACTGGTGTTTGGACAGTGCTTTCCACTGCTACACAAAACTACTGAACTCTCCTCATAAACTGTCACTATTTCAACATCAGCATGAATAATGCATATGCGCGATCGCATAGGAAGAAGAATTCAGATTTGCAAAAGAGGAACAGCACACGCTGGGAACCCTAATTGTGGTTATTGGGCAATGTTGTCTAGTCCATAGCTCAAGACGTTGACACTTACTGACTTTAACAGGGTTGTGCAATCCTTGGACATAGGGCTTTAGCTTGGCTAAAAATGAGTGCATTTTACCTGATAGTTTTCTCAAGAAGATGATGGCTCCCAATGTCTAAATTAATATTTTGACTGAATTCCACCCCAGATGCCTCATCTCTCCTACACAATGGAAGGCTTGTGTTTGGGGTTGATTAACAGAGGACACAGGATTAGCCCATAGTCGACTAAATTGTAAATGACTGAAAAGAAGCTCATTTGTGTCTATTTATTCATCCTTATTAATAGATTTGGGCACTTCGAATTGCCTCAAGGAAAGGCTGAAGTACAAGTAAATATGTCTGTGAATGCTCCCATTAAACCCGGGGATATTCAAAATACACAAAGCTGCGGGAAATTAAGGCCACTAAAATCTCAAGAAATCAGATTTTTAAATTGTATGTATAACTCCAACTTAAATTATTGCCTCTTAAATAGCAAATGTTTATTAGTCGGCATGAAGGTCATATAAAAGTTCAATGAATTATTTGCTTCAATGTGCTTTCAAAATCTATGAAGATAATTTTGTTCAAATAATTTTCAGTGACCTCCTTCATATCAAGCCACAGAATTTTGCAGATCATTACTGAACCTTTCCTTTTCTTTCAACAGGGTTTATGTTGGAATAACTCAGTAAAGAACAAAGAAATCTGCTGAATAAAACATCCACTAGTGATGATTCAGAACACCAAGGTTTAGTCATGAGAGACGACAAATCCTTTTACATTACTTGGATAAGAAAATACCATGGGAGAAAGCAAGCTTAGATGAACAAAGAAAGTATGAATAATAATATTCTAATATTCCAGTTGTCCCCATATTCTTATATAATCAGGACACTCACGCAAATTATCTGAGCCTCATTTTTCATATCTATGAAATCAAAGTAACATGAAAATCCTGTTCCATCTTTTACATGTTTGATATTATTATTACTCTGTGGCATAATGTAGATGCTTGCAGGCTCTTTTTAAAAAAAGTTTTTTTCTTAAATTGTATTAGTTTGTTTCATGACTAAATTAAAAATAACCACAATTGACTAGAAAATTGGACACTTATTTTTCTTATTACAATCTTTTCTTTAGTAATTTTTCTTAAAACGATGGCAGCTGCTACTACTTATCTTTATGAGTAAAATACAAACAATATTTGATGAAGCATAAAGCCTTCGAGTCAAACATTCCTAGTGTAATACATTTTGATGGCTCTATGACTCTCATGTGAGAAGGTGATGCTCCAATCTGCTGTCTCATTCTGTCTGAGCTCAGCAAATCTTGGAGCCTCTCAAGGACTCATCTCTTCATGATCAAATGGCTCCATTTAATAATCACACAGCAGCTCAACTACTAATACATACTCAGTGGGTCACTCAGGAGTTAGACCTTAGATGTCAAGAAAACAGGAAAGCCCCAGAGATACAAGTCTAAAAAACCAGGGGAAATGGGGTAAGTCCTTGCAGTACTTCTCAAAGCATATAAATAAGTTTATAGATAATGATCACTAGACTCGGAAATAATTAGGATAATATTCTGTATTCTAAGTGCAGAAAGAGTAAGCTACTTCAACCAGTAGTTAAGTCTTCCCTAAAAGGACATAACTGAATCTTTTAAAATGTATCTGTATGATGAGAAAAAAAGTATGTTTATGGTAATCTATTGTGCTAAGTTAAATTTTTTCTGGTAAACATATTCTCACAAATCTTACATGATTGCTCAACTCAGGTAAGACATCAAAAAATTTAGAGGATAAATACTGTCCTTATCCTAACTGATTAAGTTCCCATGTTTATGCTTCACATGTAATTTTACAAGCAATCTTTGTACTATAGAAGACAAAGCAAGAATATTATTAACACATTTAACTTTTCTTTATTTAAAATACCTCAGCACCATCTAAATGCTAACTCAAAGATTTGACGGATGACAGAAATATATGCATTTGTCATGTGGGTGATGAAAAGGGGGAAGCTTTCCAGAGGGAAGTGTGGCTGCAAAGATAAAACCAAGAGCGCATCATACCAATAATCCCAAAGAGGAACACTTACACGTGGACACAGTGGTAAGCCATGTTGAATGTTGCCAAGTAAAGTGCAAGTTTTCTGAATATTTTCAACTGATTTATAACAGTGGAAGTCAAATTACAACTACTGAGGGCATATGCCATGATTAGGAAGTATCATAAAGTAGTGGCCTTGATCATTTTATGATATTTATGTATAAAATTATTACTATAAGATCAAGAAGAAGATGTTATTACAAAATGACATCTGGTTTCATCATCTCACAAGATTTATTTCTATTTATAATATTCATTAATCATTTTTTCATGCAAAATATATTCTTTTCTTATTGTTCATACCTCTCTCTTAGTGTCTTAGACAGCCAATGTGACTTGAATTTGATGATAGTTGTCATAATGTCATGTGGTCTTGGCTGTGCTGCCATATAAAGGCAGAGAAGGGAATCTCACCTCTGGCACCATGGCTTCTCTTTGGTGTGGGTAGACTGTGAGCCAAAGTTGCCAATGCTCATCCATTAACTGCAACCAGCATCGTTTGCATGTCCCACCAGGGAAGCATGAGTGCACTCTGTTACCTCAACGCTTTGACTCTTTACTTGACAAAGACAAACATGCCTCAAGTTGTTTATTGAGTTTAGTTTTGGTCTTTTTGCTGACCATTCTGTAAATGCAAAGCAAATAATCTAGTGTCTGTCTTGACTTGAAGGTATATTCTGCATATTTACTATTGGTGAACTTCTTTCTTATCAGAGATCATAATGCTTTAATTATTTACCTCTGTGTACAACTAGGATGGCCTTTGCTTTCAACAGTTATTTGCTTTTATGGGTATCCCTTTAAGACACATAAAGTAATAGAGTGGATTATTGCGCTTTTCTGTCAAAACAAGATTTCTTTAAGAACTCAGCATAAGACATTTCTCTCTCTCTCTCTCTCTCTCTCTCTCTCTCTCTCTCTCTCTCTTTTATAAAGAAGCATACCATTTTCTTTAACAACTGTGTAATGACACAATTGCTAATAACTATAAATAACTGGTCAATGTTTTCGAAAAAGACTCTATGGAAACTTTCTCTTTATGATTTCCTTTCAAGAATATGTTCAAAACATATAGTAATGCTCTTTATTTATTTAATCTTGCTAAAAAATTTTGCATTCATGTCATTTTTCCCCTTGGGGTTTCTCTAAGCAACACTTACTAGACTTAATGCTTGTTTAAGTTATCAAGGTGCTTGCCAGTTATCTTTGCTTAAATACAGGTGGAAACCAGCACACAGCTGGGTGTTAATGTTTTGCTCCTAGTCATTGACTCACCTCTTAGGCTTCTGACAACAATATATGCCAGTTTCCTGTAGAAAATGAACACAGAGCACATGGGTAAATGCTGCTCTTTGAACTTTTTCAGGGCTATTCTGGAGCCTTTTTTCCCTTGGTAAAATGAGTTACATGATCTAGTCACCTAGTAGCTTCCAGACAGGTAGAAAATGGGGAGTTCTGAGCTTTCATTTACAAACCAGGAGGCACTTTCTCTGCCTTCACTAACATGTCTTTAAACAAACGCTGTAGTTCTGATTTGTCCATCTTCTGCAGTGACAGGGTAGTCACTGTTGTTTGTTTGTTTGGTTGGTTGGTTGTTTTTGTCAAATTGCCTTGGTGAGATGTTTTGTGTAGTATCAAGACAGAGTCACTCTTAGAACGCTTGACTAGTACTTTTATGTTCTCTGTTTTAGGTCTCGATCTTCTACCAAGCTCAAATGTTGTACAGTCCTGATACTTAGTTACAGTAGAGAACGTGACTCAAGGGCTTACTGAGACAAATATGAGAGAGTTAAGTGGAGAAATAGGCAACAATCAGGGTGCAGAGGCTAGCAGCAGGGGAACCTGGTAGCCCCTGGAGCTGGAGAAAAGTGTAGCTAGAGCTAGTCAGAACTGAAATTTTGTAGAAGGGATTAGTAGTATAACTCAAAGAGGGACAGAACTACTGTCTGAAATGATGTGTAGAACAGGTGGATGTGGAAAACCAACCATGAGGTCTTTGCTGTCTGATATTATAATGTCTCTCCAGAGCCTCCAAATGGTGAGTTTAAGAGTGGGAGAGCCGTGAACCTGGGAAGTCAAACAAAGAGCAAACGCCTACATCATAAGGACAAAGCGTTTCTTTGATTACGGTTTTAATTTGATTTTCTTTTCCTCTGGATTTAGCAGCAGGACCATAGATTAAAGAGTAGGTGTTTTACAATAAAAACAAACTAATATGACAAAACTATGTAAAACTTGGGGTTTTACACTGTCAGTCAGCTCTGTCAGGTTTCTACAATATTAAGCAGCCTCAAATTACTGTTTATAAAATATTATTTTAATGATCCAAACTCTCCCCTCCATTTTCAAAAGAAAAAGATTTTTATTAAAAGTACCTATATTAGAAGAAAAAATTGGAGATTGCTGATATTAGCTCACTGATCCTCCACTGAAACTTCTTACCCCTATTTTTTTGTTTTAATTTTAAAAAATTTATTATATTTGTGTTTTAATTTTACACATCAGCCATGGGTTCCCCTGTCCTCCTTCCTCCTGCCCCTGCCCTCACCTTTCCCCCATCCCCTTCCCTCCATTCCCATCTCCTCCAGGGCCAAGACTCCCCTGGGGATTCATTTAAACCTGGTGGATTCAATACAGGCAGCTCCAGTCCCCTCCTTCCAGGCTGAGCAACATGTCCCTGTGTAAGCCCAAGGTTCCAAACAGCCAGCTGGTGCACTAAGGACAGGTCCGGGTCCCACTGCCTGGGTGCCTCCCAAACAGTTCAAGCTATTCACTTGTCTCACTTATCCAGAAGGCCTGCTCCAGCTGGGGGCTCCCCAGCCTTTGGTTCATAATTCATATGCTTCCATTTGTTTGGCTATTTGTCCCTGTGTTTTCTCCAATCTTGTTCTCAACAATTCACACTCTTACAGTCCCTCCTCTTTCTCGACAATTGGACTCCTGGAACTCCACCTGTGGCCTGGCCGAGGATCTCTGCATCCACTTCCATCAGTTATTGGATGAGAGTTCTATCACAACCGTTAGGGTGTTTGGCCATCTGATCACCAGACTAGGTCAGTTCGGGCTTTCTCTCGACCATTGCCAGCAGTCTACAGAGGATGTATCATTGTGGATTTCTGGGGACCTCTACAGCACTTTGCCTATTCCTGTCCTCATGTCATCATTTATCATGGTCTCTAACCCCTATTTTTATCTAGAATTTACAGATCTAGTCTCCAATGTGTGGAAAAGCTCCTGTCTGCCGCCTCACTAGGCTTACATGTGTGTGCCACTGTGTATGGGTCCGTCTTGATACTTCTTTCCAGTCTGTGTATTCTTACCTTAGCATAAATTTGACAGTTATTCAACTGTTCATCTTTTCCTTTCATCAATATTATTTGAGAAACATTTAACACATGCCAAATACTGCCACTAGACACTAGAAATATGAGGAGTAAGGATAAGTTTCCTTTTCTCTTGGAGATTACAATTTAACATGGGTTAGGGTAATATATACTAAGCAAATATGTAAACAAAATAAACTATATATGTATATTGATATAATAGATATAAAGCAATTGAATCTATATTTGTAGTCCCTACAGAGACATATCTGTGTGCCCCTCTCATGTAATGTGTATACACAGTTTTAAAGCATAAATGTAAACAGAGAAACACTCCAGGAGACCCGTGGTGACTTTCCACAGAAAATCTAACATGCTCAAAATGACAACCATGCCTTTTAAATCAAATTTTCTCTGAAAATTTCTCCACTTTCTCAAGTGGAATCAGTGTCTTCCATGCCACTTGTGGCGCTATGTGGCCTTTTTTGCCCCTTCTGCCTGGCATGTCCCCGCTCATGGCTAGCATCTCAAGAATGCGTGATTTTGAGCTGTTGCCTAGTTGGAATCCATCTCAGTTCATGTAACCCTGTGAGCTCTCCACTAATCATCCAGCCGAGGGTCACTCCTCCTTCCTTGGAAATCTTGCTATCCTTGGTCATGTTTGTACTTAGTTTGTGTATTATGTTGGGGTTGTTTCACTTATACTTTACACATTCCTTTAACATATATGTCAGAGCTGCCTATTGTTTGCTAACAGTGAGAAATCGATCTGCTTTCACTTTAGCTTTTTGAAGAAACATAGCTCCCAAAGGTGAGATGTGTGGACCTTTGTAATTAATTCGTGTTTTGAACAAAGATGCCTTGAAGTTGTTAGAGTGGTTGATTAAAATTTAGTAAAAATTTTGAAGTTGTTATCTTCAGCTCTTGAATGTAGTCATGGTATTGAATGTGTGAAAAGTTATACTGACTAAGAAGGAGAGAGAGAGGCAAGGAGGGAGACAGACAGACAGACACACAGAGAGAAACATGAAGCTAGATGGGTGGATGGGGGAGGATCTGGGTTGAGCTGGAGTTGGGAGAGGGGGAAAATGCATTGAACGAAATTTCCTGAAACTAATTTTAAAAATCGCCATGTTGTTCATTTATTCAAGCGCCTATACAACTTCCACTTTCCTTCTTTAATTTTTATTGAAAATAAAGTTTTTTTTCGTGCAGTGTATTCTGATCACTGTTTCTCCTCCTTCATTTTCTTCCAGATCTTCCCTACTTCCAGACCCATCTAGTGCCATGTCTTTTTTCTCTCTTAAGTAGACAAACAAGCAAATAAAAACATAAAACAAAAAACACAGTCAAAAGTAAAACAAAAGTTAACAAACTAACAAACAAAACAAAAAGAAACAAAGAAAGAACATGAGGTTTTGAGCTGCCACTTACTTACGTAACTTAAATATAGAGGAAAGCCACTGAAGAATTTATCTTCTAAAATGCACACACACAGAACATCTGCACATAAAGAGCACTGGGAGAATATGTGCAGGATATTGATTTAGATATAATATATGTTAAAAGAAGGCATTATTATTGGTATTGATATTTTATTTCATCTTTCATTAATTTAAAAAGACAAAGATATGTGGGGAATTTTGAACCTTTGATTTAATTTGCACTTCATAGTATATATGTGTACTGAGGTTTATTCTCCTTCCAATGCCGGTTCCCATGAATGTTCTATAGAAAACAGAAAGACCAGAAAGGAGAAGTAGGCACATTACATTTTGCTTAGGTCTACTGACAGATTTCCATGATGTCAGCCCTATTTTCTTTTGTTCTAAAAGCAGGAGCTTATGGGCTTGTTTCTGTGTTTCCTTAAGTCAGTTATCATTCATAATCCTGAGCTTCCTCCAATACACAGACTATCAGATTATCTGTATCCACTTGTAATTGTGAAAATTAAAAGATAGGGTTTTATGCCTTCATTTGTCTTTGCAGCTGATGAGTGGCCCTAGTTGCGTTCTGACTGAGCTCATGAAAACAGTACTGAGAAGCTGTCTATAAATAAGTCGTTTTGTTTACAGGAACTTACTGTAGAAATGGACTTCTACCACCTGCCATTAGGTGAAGGTTGAGAAGTGAGAGGAAAGGGTTTCATTCCTCTAAGATAATTACAATTACAGACAAGACTCCTGGCCCTCCTCCCTTACAGTAGATGTAGTACCTTTCTCTTCTTAATGCGCATCAAGGATGTTTTAATGTTGCTTTATTTTTTTTCTCCTTATACCTCGCCTTACTATAAGTTTTCTAAAAATCCACTGAATTTGACTAAGGTATCAAATAAAACTATGATGAAAAGAGTATGTGAAGGCAAAATATCTAGAATTATGAAAATAAATATTACAAAGTTTTATACTTACCCCAAATTCTTAATTTAAGCCAGCTAAGAAACTTCAGTCCTGTGGGCTAGTGGGAAACTGGAGTCCATATGGAGTTTCTCAAATGGTCTTGCAAGTAGGTGGGATATAAATATCATGACAGCATTTCTGTCATGTCCTTTCCATGGTCAGAGATTCCATCTTTTCTGTCTTTGGTGAATGGTGTGTCACAGCAGAAATCATTGGTGCGTTTATTTAATATGGCTATCATTCAGCTAATAAATAACTAAAGCCAGACACTTGTTTCCCTAAGTTATGTTTTGTAAACTTAAAATGTCATTAGAAAAGAAGGCAAGTCTACTACTAATTTAAGGCTTACTGAAAACTTGCTATTAAAGAAACTAAGAAATGAGTAGGCTGAATTTTCTGTACATCCTATAAACATGGAATAATGTGAAATAATAGTCCAAAAGATAGTCTGGGGAAAAAAGTCTTTTCTCTCTTCCCATTTACCCTGCTAGCCCACACTTACCAGTGTCAGAGCCCACGCTGACTCTGATGGTTGGGAACACATCTCTAAGAAGAACTAGTACTGTATTCTGAGTCACATTTTCTATTTTTATGTAAAGTCCTATTTAGAGCTTGCCTACTATTAAACTTGTCCTGATTTCCCTTAGTTACTGTGTTTAGTCAGCTGATTATTTGCAAAATGCACTTTAGGAGTTAGAGATATTTTTTTTGATGGATGCCTAAGGTTAGAGCAACAAACAGGTAACTTTATAATATAAAAGCTTAAGTCACTTAAAAAATACCTTATTCATTCAATTAGGAAACAGAATTATATTTTCTTACTGAAAGTAGGAGAGAATTATTTAGAAACTTTCACCAGAAACCATCTGTCAAGGGATATAAAAGAACTGAAGTAGAATTCACCTCTCTGCTCACTGCCTTGTTTTCATTAGTAATTATAAGGAAGTGGATCCGGAAATAGACACGCGTGATAGGAAGACAGGACTGCAGTAGCCAGTACTTTCAGACATCCCCACAAAAACATGCACTTAGTATTTCACAATCACCATACCCTGGCAATGCCACAGTGCTGCCTCAGGCAAGGTTCTCCTGTCCTTTTTGGGTAAAATATGCTCCTCCTCCCGTAAATCACTTTTCTTGAAGGGCACACTAAAGTTTCTTGGTTTCAAAGCCATGCTTGTCGTGCTGTGGGGAATCCTGCTCGTGCCACTGGAAAGCCACCTTATTGTTTGTGGTTGACTACAGAAATCTTCAGTAGCACAAATCCTGGCAACCCCTGTCTATGTTCATGCATGGAGCCCTAGAAACATAAGCACAAGTGCTTTACTAATCAGTCGGTTTACATGTCCTTGTATACTGAGAAAGAATTCAAGTGTTATTGTTACTTTCTTGATTTCTTGAGCTTCTGATACAACTAAATTTACTGAGGATAGTAAATTTAGTCACACTTGTACTTCCTAAGTCCCTCTTGGCTTTCCATTTTTCTTCTAGGTTAGCAAATAATTAGTATGTTTATCAGTTTAATTGATGTTAAAATGTGCAAACAAATTATAAACGTTCACTTTGAGTGTTCAATGGAGGAGGGTTAATTTTACAATTGAATTGAATAGATGATAGCTTGAATACAGCCCCTATTTTAAAAAAAGTTTAAAAATAGTGACAGTTTTCACTTCTGGCTACTACTATAATTTAAAGGAAATCACCATTATCCCACACACTTGTGAGATTAAGGACAATGCAGTCTACTCAAAAGGCCACAATCAGGCATCTGAACTAAATATTTCTATAATTGTGCAGCTTGGGAATCCTTGCTGAGAGAAGTAATCTAGAGTTTCCCACCATCTAGTCAGCAATTCTAGAAATTCATTGATGTAGAACCACTGTGAGGAGAATTCACGAACCTAGGTACACAAAAAGGAAACTATATTAAAAGGAGACTTTATATCTAAAATTCACTAAAGGCAAACAACATGTCAGAAAAGAAATTTACCCATTTGTTTATTTTTCTACTTTCTTATTAGTGACAATAAAATAAATCTACTTAAAATGTAAAGTATAATGGCATAAATATTATATATTTGGTTGTAGAGGTATATTTCAAGATCCACTAAATATGATGGTGATCCTTATATTAAAAAATAGAGGAGAGAGGATTGAAACATTCATGATCTAATCTACACTCCCCTAGTGCTGGGATTAGATGGATACCACCACACCAGACTCTTTGCACTGGAACTGGGGGTTTGAGCTCAGGTGCTTATGCTTATATGGCAGGCACTCTACCATCTGAGCTATCTCTCCAGACCCACTTTCCCGTGTTCTTGGTACAAAGTGGTCACTGGAGCCTATTCCTGGTCAAGGGTAGACACTTAGACAAGTATATGAACACCTGAGGTCAGGGACCATTGGAGGTCATCTTGAAAGTTCCTACTATCCCTCCATTGTTTCCAACAAGACAATGAGAATGAGACACAGTAAATATCCTATGACAAGGACTGGGCCTTATTCCCTTCTGTGCCCACAGATTCTAGTGTGGACCTCAGCTCTTGTCCTTGGTGCTTTCTTCCAGAAACTTCTTTCTTTCTTTCTTCCTTTCTTCCTTTCTTCCTTTCTTCCTTTCTTCCTTCCTTCCTTCCTTCCTTCCTCCCTCCCTCCCTCCCTCCCACCCTCTCTTCTTCTTCTTCTTCTTCTTCTTCTTCTTCTTCTTCTTCTTCTTTTCTCTCTCTCTCTCTCTCTCTCTCTCTCTCTCTCTCTCTCTCTCTCTCCCTTCCTTCCTTCCTTCCTTCCTTCCTTCCTTCCTTCCTTCCTTCCTTCCTTTCTTCTGGAGCTCATTGGCCAGCTGAACCAATGAGTTCCAGATTTGGTGAGAAACTCTCAAAAGATTCAGAGAAGTGAGACCAAGGAGGACAACCAGGATTGACCTCTGGCCTCCATACCCACATATACATATCTGTATGCATACCTGCATGCACATGTGCACACTTCCATAGGAACATGTACATACATCTCTCTCTCACACACATGAACAATACATGTATGCATGTATGTAACAAAACTGATGGGATATCACATCAGATAAGTTATCAGTAGAGTATTACCCTGAGGGAAGCCACCTGGAAGGTTTTGAGCTGTAGTGTTGGAGTCTAGGGAAGTATTCAAATAAAGATCAGCAAGTCACTAAAGTCCTCAGTTCAACAGCTAGTGGTGAATGGACCCTTGTCGTTATCCACATGAGTGAACTTGGAAGCAAATCCTTCCCATGTGAAGCCTTAGTCTGAGACATCGGTCCCAGGAGACACTGTGGTGGAAATATTTTGAGAGACTCCTACAAAGTACCCATATTAGCTGGGTCTAGATTCTTGACTCATAGAGACTGTAAGATAATAAAGCTTTCTTTCTTTAACTCCCAAAAAAAACACCCAAAAACAAACAAAAGAAAATACATGATATGAAGCAGTTTTGACAATTTCACTCTCACCAAATTCTATCTCTGTCTTATAAGAAAATAAATAAAGCCAAGTGGTTGTGGCACACGCTATTAATCCCAGCACTTTGGGGGCAGAGGCAGTGAATCTCTGTGAGTTTGAGGCCAGCCTGGTCTACAAAGCAAGTTCCAGGACAGCCAGGACTGTTACACAGAGAAACACTGTCTCAAAAAAAGAAAGAAAGAAAGAAAGAAAGAAAGAAAGAAAGAAAGAAAGAAAGAAAGAAGGAAGGAAGGAAGGAAGGAAGGAAGGAAGGAAGGAAAGAAGGAAGGAAGGAAGGAAGGAAGGAAGGAAGGAAGGAAGGAAGGAAATAAGTAAAATTATGCTTCATTTGATCATGTATTAAACATTGGATAATTGATTTTTATTAGATATCAATTTTTAAAGTTTTGTAGCTCAACTCACTAAGTATGATAACTGATAATTTATTTCTGAAAGGAATTAAGAAGCCAAGTTTAAATCTAGAGCTAATTTTCAGGAAAAGGTCTTGCTTTCTCAGCTTTTAAACTTTAGATTTAACTATTGTCGATTCATTTGGGACAGAATACACAGAAAGAAAATGAAAAACTACAGATAACTAAATTATTGGTAGGTTCCTTCAAGTAGAAAGGGACTCATTCTTTAGAACACAGTAGAAAATATTTTCTTTTCCAAGAATATTATTAGTTCTTTGGAAGTCAAGATAAATATAGTTGCTGCATTATAGTCACATGTCTTGCAGGAAACAGAGAATTAAGTGAAATATGTGATTAAGGCCTGTGTATATTGTTAATCTCCATGAAGACTCTCCTTCCTTATTCTCCCCCTTCCCCTCTCTAGAGTTTGAACAGAAGATGGAGGCTGAACGGGATGGAGCAATTACTTCTCCAGTTAACCGAATCTTTTATATATAGCAAGAAATAAGTGACCTTAGCAGGTTGTACAATAGAATCTTCTCTGTGTACTTTACCAATACATCAACACTTTCCAAGGATGATGATTGGGTTGGGGAAGACAGAATTTGTTCACTCACTCACCCCCTCCTTCACTCATTCATTAATTCTATGAGGAAGTATTTATGAGCAGCGACTTCTTTGCACCATAGTGTTGTAAACAGCATCAATATAACTTGACACATTTATGTGAGTTGAGCTATAAATATTTAAAATTGATATCTAATTTATTAAATATGGTATCCACAAAATTTCTGGACAAATTATTTTGGCATCAGATACAGGAAACAGTGGGTTGTCTGAAAATTTTGCATTCACTACAGTTTTCAAATTTCCTAACCCGATGTACACAGAAATCCATGTTCATGTTTATTTAGTTCTATTCTTTGCAGCTACAATTAACACATGAGGCGCACTTTTGTTTCTTGTGCATGTTAATAAAAAATAATAGTCTATATTGTTGAGGAATGAAGTGAAAACATTATCTAGCACAGAATCTAGTGCAGAGAAAATGTTCAATAAACCCCTTCTAAGCAATTGGGTATCATATATATGTACATCTTTATAAAGGTTATGTTGTAAATTCAGGGCTTATGAATCAAGAATGGAATGTTTTGTAAGTAGTCATCTAAAGTCACTCAGAAACAGCATTGCTCGTGTTGGAGAACTCAGTCCTAGTCATGAGCCAGCAAGCCAGTGTTGTCTGAGAGAGTTCTACAGTCAAGAGGGATCAGATATTTCAGCAGGAAAACAATGCTCCTTCCAACTCAGCCTCTGTCTTCCGCTGTAACTCTAGTGAGAAGTGGCAAAGAACCAGAGAAGAAGACACGTCATTGTTTAGGTTAGTTCCCCCACTCCTTCCAACATGTTATAGTCACTGATTAGGCCAAATTGTTGGGGGACATTTCTCTAGCTTTTGTGGGTCTTTTTAATTTGGAGAATGCTGTTCAAAATGTCGGGTAGAAATTACACAAATTAACACTAGGTTAAGGGTCCAGGTTAGGTTTGGCCCCCAAAGCTTAAGCTCCACTATCATTGTAAAAAATTTATTTCATTGGGTGTGAAGAAAAGATGATTAACTTGGGTATGAAATACTTTTTATTTAGTAGAGGCTATACTGAAAGGAAAAGGTTGACTAAAAGATAAACAAAAAATTTAAATATATAATATTTAGAAAAATAATTTGTGACTTTATGTAACAAAGACCCTGAATTATCTCAGAGTTTTATTGACTATCAGTAGATAAAATATTTTCTCAGTGTTGTAAATTCTCAGAATGGTATAGGTTTCTTATTTTAGCCAATAAACCACCTGAAGATAAAGCTATCTTCATATTGCTAGCAAGTCCACACTGCTTATTATAAACAAGTACTCAAGTATATTTTTGAAAAAAAATCAGTGAAATCACCACCTTGATTATCAAAATATGCTGGAAAATAGATATTAGTTCATACAGAAAGCAAGAGGAAAGATAAAAAGTATGTAACTTTGCATTTTAGCAAATAGCCATTTTTGGTAACTGTCAAATATTCTGAGGCTGAGGAGATAACTCTGTGGATAAAATATTTCCCTCACAGATGTGAAGAAATGAGTTAAAATCTTCAGCACCTATGTAGAAGCTGACCAACCAAGGTTAGTGGCTGTCCAAAACAAAGACAAGTCATCTATGAGACAATTTGGCTAGCTAGAGACTGTCTTAAAAATATAGTGGAAAGTGATCAATAAAGACACTCATCATTAATTTTGTCCTACACATGCATGCACATGTGAATATACATAAATAAGTAGCACACAAATGCAAAACAAAAATATTTTTTTACATTTTTATAGTCTACACAGTAAGTAAGATCAAGAAACATTTATCTGTCTGTGGCTTATTTCACTTAACATAATTTCTTCTAGGATTATTCATGTTTAAACAAATGACTCTTTTCATAAAACAGTGAATGGGCCTTTATCAGAGACTAGAAATGTGGTGGATTTGGGAAATTTTGGGCAAAGGACACAAATCTTCAGCTAAACTTGAGAAATAAGGTTCAAAAGATAATACTATATGTCATTGTTGTGGTGATTGCAGTTGGTAATAACATGTATGTGAAAGTTTCTCTGAGCTGAGCTTATGTGTTTATAGCAAGTGTTCTCAAATGTAGTTGGACTTTCCTTTGTGGGACCACCAGCTCCCCAATAATAACACAGGGACTTAACATTAAATATGAGAGCTTGGCCTTAGCTTAGGCTTTTCCCCAACTAGCTCTTATTACTTCAATTAACCTGTTTTTTATTAATCTAAGTTTTGCCACATGGCTCAGTTACCTCTACTCTGTACCATAAGTCTGACCTCTTTAGTGTCTTGATGGCGTCTCCCTGCCTCTCTTCTTCCCAGAGTTCTCCCTCTCCCCAGAAATCCTGCCTATTCTCTCTTCCTAGCTATTGGCCATTCAGTTCTTTATTAAACTAATCACAGTGACACATCTTCACAGTATATAAAAAGATTATCCCACAACGTGTTTTTGCAACATAAAATGTACGTGAGTTATTTCTAAGTTAAAGAGTCTGGTTCAGCCATCTTACAATGCATATATGTGCCAGAACACGGTGTTGTGCATCATAAATATAAAAAATTAGGGCTTGAAATATGGCTCAGAGGTAGAGTACTTGCCTGGTGTGCACAAAGCCTACAGTTCAGTTCCCAGTACTGTGCAAACTAAAAACAAAGAAGTGAATGGTCAGTGCATGATACATGGTTAAACCATTGTCTGTTGAATTAATGAATTCAGTGTTTATAAAGTAAAATTTAGCTTACATTAGATTGAATGACTTTGTGAACAATGAGGCAAAAGTGGAGTTGTTCACTTCTGGAAAGTACCGTTGTAATTTCTCCCCATCAGTGGGAAGCAGAGTACAGGCCCAAGTGGAGTAGCTGTCAATCACTCAAAGTGTCAGTGCTTAGGAGTCATGGTAGTAGTGGGTTTGCTGAGGCTGGTGCAGTAAAGCACAACAAAGTGTTGTGCTTTCTCTGACCTCATCTCTCAGGACGATGAACCTGGTCTGCCTGGACGTGAAATTTCTCTGCTGTAATCTTTGAGAAGGCCATCAGAATGTGCTAATGTTATCAGTGGGACACTCACACCACAGGAAGTGTCACTCTCAAATAGAAGACATCCAAGCAAGAATAGTAGCACCTTCAACTTGAAAGCTCACAGCACTTTCATCTGTAGCCAAAACCCTGAAAAATGTTTTTAGTAATAGTCCTGTCATACTCCATGCCTCTGCTTCCCTGATTTTGAGCTAAAGATGCACTGTGGGAAGACACTGTATATTAGGAGGCAGGTGGAGGGGTGCTCAAGAGCTTCATTTTCACAGAAATGCCTGGTGTTTAATGTGAAGGCTTTCCTTATTTTATTTTCTACCGTTCATTCCTTCTTGGGAAGTTCCTTTGATTCACTGAAAATTAAAGTTTTCAAATGCACTTTTTAACCTAGGTCTTAAATCTAATTAGATGACAGATTCATCAAGAGTGTCTCTCAAAACCTCTATGTACTGTTCCACTTACCACTGTAACCAATGCGAGCCCGTCTCTCACTTGAAGAGAGACACGCTCACTGGCTAGACTTTTGCCTCACTCTGTAACTTGAGGTACTTGCATAACTCATGGTTCTGATCATAAGAAACAACCTCTGCAAAAGTTTTTTTTTTTTAATCTCATTAATGGTATATTGTTTTCACTTCATTTTCATTTTTGACTCATGTTTCTTATTTCAGTTTTCAAGACTTCTTTTGATTATTCTTTCCATTATTTTTCCACGATGTCATATTTCATTGTTGACCTTTGGGTTGCTCTTTTCCTATGTGCATGCCCTGGCCTAGTTTTCTCTTCTCTGAGACTTACTTCTAGGTCTTCAGCCTCCACTTGTAACCTAACGTCCATTTTATAGCCTTTCCCTCTTTAGAGCTCTTCAGAGATGCAGTTCAAATTAATGCTGCTATTTGTCATTCATCTGTTGTGTGAGTTACTCTTTTGTAAATTGTGTTTTCCCTCCTAAGCTGGGGATTTCTCAAGAGCTTTAGTTATGGCTTTACAATGCAGTGCTCCCATTAATACTTTGGGTAGAGTAGCTGTTTTGTATAGTACAAATTCCACAACCGTGTGTCAAGCAAATAAACATTTATTCATAGTACATGAAATAATTAGGATTACATTTTTAAAAAAGCAAATGGACTATGTCTTTCTTTATGATGGAGGTGGCATCCTAATCTTTCAGCTCTTCATTTTTTTTCTATTGAAAAGGGCCTGGGTCTGAAATGACAATTCAATATAATTTTTTACAAACAAAAGATAAGAAGGTTGGTGAACACGACTCACAAGCCCAGCTGAAGAATGAAGTCCTTCCTACAGTGACATGTTTTAAATGAAATGCTTTCCTACCTGCTGCATCTACCCGGAGAAGAAATATGAAGGGTTTCTCTACCTACGACTTTGTCTGTTAATAAATTGTATGAGAAACTTTTATATGCTCCTTGTCTAAAATAGCACACCAGCTCCAGCATTTCCTTACATGGTGTGCTGATTACTTAAGAGCGTTGCTTACACAATATTTGCAGTTATTTTATATGCTGGAGTTTCTGCTATGGGACATTACTTCAAATGTTTGGCCAACTTGGGCCTCTAACAAATAGTGCTTGTCAATAAATATTAAACAATCATATGAATATGGAATTGGAAATGCGAATTCTATCTATACCATGGGATTTATAACCATCCTCTCAAAGTACCTGGGGTATGGAGGCTAAAAGGTCTATAGCAAATCCTGTATTATTCATTGAGAACACCCACAGAGGACCATGGCAGGGAACTTTTACAATTGTTGAGGGGTTTGATTGTAAAACAACTTTCTTCAGTGTGTCATTTTATCAGAAAAGAAAAAGACACTGATAAAATGTTATTCCTGCCTTCAAAGCTGTATGTTACTCAAATGATCTGAGGTGACAGTTGAGGACATTTGCATTGTGAGACTTTATTTTATTTTTACCGACTTGTTTAAGAACAAACAATAAACTAGTTAAACAAAAAAGGAGCCATGTACAGAAGAATGGATTTTGTCCAGCACAGCCTGATGGTAAGAGCTAGGAAACAAGGCAGTGTTTCAAGGCTTAATGAAAGTCAGGGGTTCAGTCATGGAGCCAGGTCTCCTGGGTCTTGTCATCAATGGGTTTTGACCCCAGTGGTAGGCGACAGCATTTCTCTTCATGTTTCCTGATCATGGAGGGTGAAGAGCAAGGAATTAGAGCCAGGATACGTGGTTTTTATCACTAGTCTGCTACCTGTTGCTCTGTGACATGGGGCAATTGTTCAACCTCTCTGAGGTACTTTGCTCACTTGTAAAATTGGTATATCTATACTGCCTCCCACGAGCTTATTGTTAGGATGAAATGGGTTAGGTCTCTCTCTCTCTCTCTCTCTCTCTCTCTCTCTCTCTCTCTCTCTCTCTCTCTCTCTCTCTCAGACATGGCCTCCTGTAGCATAGATTGGCTGTAAACTTGCTACTTCACAGAGTCTTGCTTTGAACTCATGATCCTGTGTTTCCTAAGTACTGAGACTGAAGACATATGCCACCATATTTTTAAAAGCATTCAAAATATCTTCTAGCACAAATTAAGTTGTATCTCATGTGTTGGCTGTTACTTCTAATTCAACCCTCATACCCTAAGTGGTAGTTTGTGTTTGTTCAGCACTCAAGAAATCCCAAATAGAATCTAGTGATGTTCAGATTCATCTAGAAATTATTTGGAAAGTCACTTATGGGAGGCCAAATCATGTCCAGATTATAACACTCCTGAATCTAGTTCATTTCAACCAATCCTATGGTCTGAGTAAATATCAGCGACGCTTTGACTTACTCTAAACTGGGCCCCTCTTGTTGCTTTCTTCTAATTGTGCCAAACCAAAAAGTTCTGAACCTAAAAGTTCAATATTCTCTTCACAGAGACTGTGACAGACGTCAGAATGTCTGAGTAACAGAAACCATAAAGACCACCTGGGCATCTGTGACTTTTCTCAAGAATGAGGTTGGAGACAACCTGGGCTTTATTCTGAGGCTTTGTTCTCACCTCAACCATAAGTAGAACCCAGGGGGACTTCCAGTTCTGACTCATCCCAACTCATTAACACTGGATATGGTCTACCTGGCTGGACCATGACGACAGTCACACCCATGCTGGACTCACTGCTCTGGGCTTCCACTAAATGTGGTGTGTTAATATCTATCCCCTCTAATTGACTGTCAGTCTTTTTACTTTGTTTTCTTGTTTTGTTTTTTCCTCTCACAAAATGGAGCTTGAGCCACACTGCAAAGTCTGACTGTAGCTTATATTTCCCCGAAAGGCCCCATGCTCCTACCCGAGGTTGGCAGTCTAAGTAACAGAGTGTGATCTCCTATGCACATTACTGAATAACAGTTTCTGAGAGACTCTGGAAAGTATGCAATATTGGCATAATAGATCAAGTCTTTCATCAACATAAAAGGAAAGGAATTACAAGGTACTTGCTGACAGGGAATTGTAGCTTGATAGGGCACTCAGGGGGTAGATACACTAAAAGCATTTTGGCACAGTGAAGTGTATTTCCTGGACAGATGTGTTCTTTACATGATAGAAGGGCCTTGTACTTCTCCGGAGCTTTGACATACAGGTCACAAGTAAGCTGAGGCCCTGTTGTGTCAGCTACTGTTATCACAGGAAGTCCGGCACTGTCACCCTCTTAAAGTGACAGTACTTTAAGAAAACCAGACCAGTGTTGTCTTACGAGGAAAACACACTGATTCCGTTTTTGTTGAGTGCTTTTGCATCTCAGCTTGGTAGTTAATAGGCGAACACAAGCACTTTTTATGTGGTATATGTGCTTGTAAAAGCTGGCTGTGCTAGCATACAGCTTTCTTTCCCTTTGTATAATTTATCTTTGTAATTTCCAAATAGTACTAGTGTTGTGGACATTAAGAAAAATGAGCTTGCTTGAAAAGGATGGATAAGTTTCTTCTTCCCTTGAATAGAAAAATAATACTCAGCAAAAATTCCTTTTAAAGTTTTAGTGGTACCACAAAGTATAATTTCTATGTCATGGATTAAAAGCCATTTCCTCAACTTTCCAAACTCTACTACAGTATTTACACTCTTGCCTGTGTTGTCCTCATTTCTTTTAGCTCTGAATGTGTTGATTAAAGTTTCCTTTATCCAGAGAGCCCCTTTTCATCATATGCTCTAGTAAAAAGGCTCCACACACAACTACATTGTCCCAGGCTGCCCTTCTGCAGTGGGTGAAAGGAAAAATGAGCTGATCAAGCACCAACTACAAACCGATGCAGACGGTAAGAACAGAAAACTGGTGTTCTGCCCTGAAACATCTGCACAAATGTGGAGAATATGGTTAGAAACACCGGCGGCAGCCAGTTGCCGGAATAGCCAGCACTTCCAGGAACAAATGCATTCCTAATGAATTTGTGGACACTGCATTTACCGCAACCAGGGCAGCCTTCCTCACAGAGGCACTTCACGGCACTGCTGCGCGGTCTATTGACCTTCTGCACAAGCTGACGGGGGAGTGGGCTGCCAGGGAGTGAGAGGCAAAGAGCCAGCCAACTCATCTTGGAAAGGCCTCTGAGAGAATTTTTTTAGGGTTTAGAAGACACACTCTTCTTCTCTGTGACAAAACTCAGGTTTTGGTTTTTGTTTTTTAAATAAAGGATTCAAAGAGTGAAGAACAATTATTTGGTTTTCTAATGACAGTCACGCAATCCCTTCCAAGACCCACAGTACCTGGGGAGATTTTATTTCATTCTGAGGTAACGCTAGTTTCTTGATTGTAGTATAAACACACATTTCCCTGACTGAGAAGGGATTGTGTTTTCTTCTTCCTGCTCATTTACACGATTCTGCTATCTGCATGTGTATTACACGGGCCATAGAACAGCATTAAATACCTCCCTGCAGCACGCAGCTTTATCAGCTTGGGTCTTGGAACTAATCAGACAGAGGTCACAGTTTTCCTCACATCTAGCTAAACAAAAGTCATCAAAGAGAAATATTTAATCACCTTTAGCTCACATTCTGACTTGTCCCTGGGAGGTAATCAGTTAGAAGTTTCCGTGTCCTAAGTTTACAAACTTCAAACTTCACGTGGGTGGAAACACTGACGAGAAGCATGTTGTGTTGTTAACCGTGGCCAACTTGCCTGTTTTAAAATTCCAGGCAGAAGTAGCATAAGATCACTACCTTGTTTTCATCTATACAAGACCTGACCTTCCCAGAAAACACATTTTTAACAAGAATACTTTGGTTATGGCAAAACATTGTAAAAGTCACAGGTGGTTTAGCTTTCTTTTGATTTGTGAAATTAAAAATTCAGTCAAGATCCACTGCTTGTGAATGATAAAGCGAAGATGGGATCAGTGAGGAGGGGCCCTATGAATGTGACTCGGGGTTGTCACCACTGTCAGTCACATACAGATAAAGAAAACTGTGTCGAGACCAAATGCAGCTAAGCATTAAATCCCCAAGCAGTTATTGGACGTATAGTCTAAATGATCCACACACTCTCCACAGATGTGCACTACCATTTCCTCTTACCAGTGCGCCCCCCCCCTAAGTTCCGCTCACCTACTTTAGTGACATTTCTAGACTTCTCACTTAGGGTCTGGGGCTTGCTTATGTTGCTTTCACTATTTGATGATGGCTCTGCCATTGGGGGAGTGGCTGATTGGCTGAGTTGAATCTGCTCCCCAAGAGCAATGGGCAACGATCTTCCAAATGAGCACAAAGGGGTGCTGAGTGCAGCAGATGAAAATATCTGTCAGCCGATGAAGGTCTGACTGATCCCTGAGGCCTGTCTTTGTAAACGGAAAAAGCACTAGCTGCGCTGTCTTCACTGCATCCAACACTGGTTTCTATGTACCCTAGGAATGGATCTCTTCACTGGCCAACGACTTAGGAATCCATTTCTACGGTTTTATCACTCCTATCACTGGTAACCAATCAAACTAAAAGAAAGCACAGAACTCCAACATTGCCCTTCTCAACAACTAGTCAAATTATTGAAAATTACATAAATGTATTTGAGCTGATTTATAATTTCAGAGTATAAATAATAACCAAGAAGTTTATAATACTTTGAAGGCATCCAATTTTTAATATATTTCATTAATTCCAAAATATCACTGTGTCCTGTGTCTTTGCCTTGATTCTTCCCAACTTGATTTAGTATTTCATTTCTAGGGGACTGTGTTTTCAGCATGTAGACAGTAGGTTTACTTTGTATATTTATTTATTTATACTGTCCCACATTTCCTTTTGTGTGTTTGTATGTAAATGTGTGCATGTGTTTGTATGCATGTGTGTGTTTGTTTATCTGTGTGTGCAAATGTATAGTGAGTGTGTTAGTATGCATGTGTATGATGTGTGTGTTTGTGGGTGGGTGCATGTGTGTTGGGCATATGTGTATGTGTTTGGGGGAGTGAATGTGTATATATGTGTGAGTGTGTATGTGTATGCATGCACAAATGTGGTATGTGTATGTGTGTGTGGATGAGTGTGGATGAGTGTGGACTCTGTGTGTGTGTGTGTGTGTGTGTGTGTGTATGTGTGTGTGTGTGCAGGTGTACATGTGCATATGAGTGGCATGAAGACCAGAGTTCAACTTCTGGTATTATCCCTCAAGAGCTACCCATATTCTCCTTAGTGATACATCTACTAGTGGGACCCAGGGTTCCCTGACTCTCTAATTGGCTGGTGGTGAGCTCTCCATATTCTCCTGGCTCCATCTCACTGATTCCTCTATGCGTGGATGTTTGCATGTGTGCTAGGGATCGAACACTTGCAAGCAAGTTCTTGGATGACTGAGCTATGTCTCCAGCTCTTCTTTGTGTCTTTTAGTTAGTCTAAACAAAAGATTATGTAGCCCAAGTTAGTCTTTCCATTTAAATACATGTATTTGAATACCTTGCTGAGACCTTGACTGACATATCTGAATAGAATGTTGTAAGAGATTTTTCTCTGCACTATCCACCTCACTGAAAAAAAAAATATGTCAGAGGACACACAACTTTGAAAGACAACAACATAAAGTTCTTAGGTTATATAATTTGCCAGAAGAAGAAGAATTTTTATAAATCATTTCTTTACTGGCCTAGAATGAGGTCTGAGCATAGACCTTTTTTAAAGTTTGGTGTGTGTGTGTGTGTGTGTGTGTGTGTGTGTGTGTGTGTGTGTGTGTCTGTGTGTAGGTGTTATCTGTGGAAGTCAACAGACAGCGCTGGATTTCCTGGAGCTTTACTTGAGGCAACTGTGAGCTACCCTCCTTAGGACTGTGAACTAAACATGAAGGCATGAACAAGTTATTGCACAAGTCCAAGATTAAGGAGAAGGTGAAGAGAGACTAATAATATCTGTGATACATTAGGGGTCCCGACAGGAGCTATGATCACAGAGAAAAACAGTCCTGCCAGAGGAAGAGGCACAGTTCCTAAGCAAGGAAGGATTCAGGCAAAATAAACTGACCTCTGTCTGCTTACCATGCTGTCCTCTATCAGTGGCTCTCATTTGCTGAACCCCAGTGGAAACCAGTGGGTGAGGAAACCCAGTAGGGGGACTGAACCAATGTATCACCAAGTCTGGGAATGACCTAAGAGCTCTTTGTATAATGCAGTCTGAGAAAGACACAGCAGCGTGGACCTTGAAGCTGTCTAGTCCAACACTGGCTTTTTCATACCCAAGGCAGAGACTAGAGAGTCATAAACACCAGGGTCACACAGCGAGGCCTCCAAGACATAAAAAACCTAGTTACTATCAACTAGACAGAAGCATTTGTGAGTGAAGATGACTATTTTGAACATTCTTTGACTCTCTGGCAAAGAGGTTATCATGGAAAATACAGCTTCTGTCACTTAGTCTGTCATTGAACTCTCTGCCCTTGTAGCTAAATATGTGTATGAGTTTCTTACCCCAGGTACTCAGGCTAAATGAAAGTAAACTGCTTCTCAAAACTAGGGAGTCACTGTAGGGGAATAAAACTGTACTGACTACCAACTTTCATGTTTTATTCTGTAAGATCTCTCTTGCAATATCATGTGTTGACTCTTTATTTATTGTATCTATAATATATAGTTTTAAAAAGAGAACAGTCCCTTATATCTCTATTGTATGAAATGATCTCACTAATATTGTAAACATTATGCAAAATTTTAGACTTTCATTTTTAATAAAAGTATGAATTTTTCAGAAATTCGCCTAATAGAAAATTTATTTGGAAAATAGCCATTCATGATGGAGTGAAAAAAAAACACAGACATAGAGTGTGAATAACTCATTTCAGGTAAATCTGTTGATGAGCTGAAGAGGTCTCAGTGAGGAGATGGATGGGGAAATTATGTCTGTGAGATGGAGACAGATAACAGGAAATCACAGTAAGGAGAAAGGCCCACATGTTTTCTCTTCGAGGTTAAATACATATGAAATGAAAGCAGAAGGGGAGACACTGGGGTGAGGTTAGACCAAGAGGATGAGGAAGATGGACATGTGAGGGTAATGGCGAATAAGTGTTGAGCAAAACACATGATGTGCATGTGTAAAAATGTCTTAATGAAACCCATTCTTCTGTATGGCAACTAACAATATAAATAACCCCCAAATACGTGAGCTTTCACTATATTTAATTGCAAAGTCATAGCTGTGTCCTATCACTAAGTCTCTCAAAGAGATATCAGTTGTTTATTTCTACTACAATGAAAATGAAAAGTCATATTCCTTGTAGTACTATTTAATTCCAGGGAATCCAGTGATGCATAACCAAGATACACTAACCTCCTTTGATTCTTACCTGTGCTAAGCTATCTCTAGAATTTCTTTGCTAATGTCAACCTTGACCTCTCAAGGCACACACTTCTGTTTAAGTTTGACAGAAAAGCTCGACATTCTAAAGCCTAAATTGTTGGAGATTTAATGCAACGCCTAGTGGCTGCGTGGTCGGCAACTATATAACACAACTGTTGGTACTTATGGTCCATATGCCATCTTGGAGTCATGGTCATCGATTCTGGTTGCCATTGGTCAGAGATAAACTTTATTTTTGGAGGAAACTATAATATTTTTGAATGAGGTATTTCTGAAAACTCTGTGAACAGAGGAACAAATAACCCAAATGACACTAATTCACATTTCACTGTTAACCATATCACTTTGAGACTTGATTTTCAGTTTTTCCTGTACCCAGATGAAGCTGACTTCTCAAGAAATGCACAAATTTTCTCATCTGCCCACTCCTCAAGGAGCAGATCATGAATTGAATCAGGCGGTGTGACATTTCTATTGCCCACTTCTAACCGTTTCCGCAGACTATTGGAATGAAATCCTCAGAGACACGGTGTTTATTCTTGCTTCTTGATATTTATGTCTGCAGGGTGCTATAAATAAGAGTTCAAGCTCATTTTGAAATGAGCTGATGAATAGTACCACCCAAACATGCACATTTTAGTTTTCAGAAGAAAGATGTCATTGTGTAAAGGTGGAAACCCCAAATGTAATCTGCTGTAGGCAAGAAGTAAAACTTGATTCTTTCCTTTACTTTTATCTTCTTTTTTCTGAACATGAGATTCGTATTGGATTATTTCATGGTTTTTTGAAAAACATCATTTCATTACAGGGCTAAGGGAGGCTTTAACTAGTGCTATACCTGCCCTTCTTCCCAGGGGCTTGAATTACAGGTACACAGCAGCTCAGCAGTTGTGATATTATGGTACATCTTTCACAGGCAAAATTCCGAATTATTGATCTTGGAAGTTAAGGATGTGAGCAGGAGAAGAAGGATTAGGTGCATTTTGTGGGCTTCCCCATCATTTACCAGGCCTAATGATAACTTTGTTATTTGTCTGTATGGTCTTTCAGCCCACTGCTTTCGGATGCTGCCCAATTCCTTTATACAACATTTTCTTTAGTGTTGTGTGTCTGGGATAATTGCTTGTGTATGTGAAGATCATCGATTCATAGTGGGTCTGAACATTTTATTTTTATCATGAATATTAGTTAAAATACAGAACAAGTTTCTGTAATAGAGGCCAGAAAGAAAATTAGAACCTTCAAGAAGGTAAATTTTTGTCTCTCCCTTGTGAGTCTTCAGAAGAAAATTGTCAGTGTGGAGAGCTTTGAGAAAGATTCACAATGGTGAATTTACAATACTGTCTTTTACATGGAGCTTTTACTTCTCAGTTAAAGAAAGAATTCTTGTTTGTGTCTTTTGTTGACCAATATAAAAGGATGAAGAGAAAAGAAAGTGACCAAGACAAAATTGTTTTTAACGATAAGACCATGACCAAACCACTCAGTTGCAAATGTAAAATATTTAGAAGGGATGCTGTGTAACAAGGAATGTTAGCTGAATGACAATGGAGCCAAGTTATGTGACAAAACCTGTGCCCCACCCACACACAACACAGGAAATGAACTTTCTCTCCTATAGTAAGCATCTCCTAAACAGCTGAGCTAAGATTACATACCATAGACAAGACAAATATAATTACAATTGTATACTATATCATGTAATATATGAAACTGTGAGGTAAGATAATTAAATAAAAATCAGCTGAAGCTGTATGAGAAAATATTTTATATTTCCACTAAGTATAATAGTTTCTTTAGGCGTTAGGGAACTAATCTCTGTATGAAATTATCAACATTTAAAGTTCAGGAGTGTATGTTTAATTTGACTGAACATGTATAGTAATTTTTCAGAATGAAAAATAAAAGGTTTAGGTGGTTAGCTGGATATCTGATTTATTTGGAATTTCAAGAAAAGCTCCATAACACAATTTAGATATCATTATTTTTGATATCAGTTACTATGCCTTGATAATTCTTTCTACTATGATGAACTCAGGAAAATTTGTTGCTAATTTCTTTTCTTTTCCTTTAAAATGATTTTATTTTGAATTGGCACAATTATAAACATATTTATAGGCAATAGTGTGATATTTCAATACAAGGCGTACAGTGTGTAACTGGTAAATACATGGAGTCAAGCACTATCATTTCTTTGTGTTAGGAACCTTCAAATCTGCTCTCATAGGTATCTTGAAATATAAAGCTGATCATTGCCTACTATAGTTACAGTATCACATAGTAAGACAGTTGTTTCATCAATGTACTGACCTCAGTTAGCCATATATATATATATATATATATATATATATATATATATATATATATCATCATTTCTTAGCAATCCCTCTGTCTTTGGATAAACATGAGAGTGCAGATGCTGGTGTGGTACACTAAATTTCATTTCCAGAAAGTTTTTTTTTCCAGACTGACAAAATAGAAGATTTCTTACAGTGAGAACAAGAAAAATGCTAGTTACATTATTTGTTGAGCTGTAATGGATTAGTTTTGTTGCTGAGGAAAATAAATTTATGATATAAAAAAAAATAAATGGAAGAAGTGGTAATGTTGCCGACAGAAGCAGTGTGGAGTCAATCCATGCTAAACAATGACATTCACACCTGACATCCCAAATAGAGAAACTCACACATGATCTGATCTCTTTCCTCAGATATTCCTCAACACTTAATTCTTGAATGAAATCTTGGTGTGTGGTCTACATAAATGCCTGTGTATTTCTTTTCTCTCAAGCTTTTCAGTCGGTTTGAATATAGACTACTTCAAGATTTTGCCCTCCATTTCCGGGCTGCTCAGCACAGTTTTGTGTGATGCTGTGTACCCTCCTGTCATGAATGTTACTCCAAATGCAGCATTTGTGTTTCCCAAGCCCCAAAGCCCATTAAGAATATTTGCAAAACTGTATCACTAATATGCAAAATTGTTCAGACACCTGCTAGAATTTGACTATAATAAGATTACCGGATCATCTAAAGAATATTATAGACTCAACTATTTTGACTGAAATTTATACTTATTGTTCTAAAACACTTTGAAGACTTTCCAGGGGGAAATAATTTCTTCATCTTAGGAGAGGCCATCTATACCCTGGCTTTTTTTTTTCCTGTTTTATCTCACCAGCTTTAGCTCCTAAACATGGATTTCCTCCAGTGAAATCCATGTTCTAGTTTCTTAGATGTCTCTTATGGTGTCCTGCTTCCAGGCCATAAATATCATCTCATCTCATCTCTTCTCTTCTCTTCTCTTCTAAGTTTTCTTTGACTTTATCTCTGCTTAGAGTTCATCTTGGGAAAAACCCAGCTGATTTTCCCTGAGTATTTTCTGCTGACACCAACATTAAGAGCTCCTCTGCTGGGCACTGCTGTATCCTGCTAGAGTTTCTTTTATCATAATATTCCACCCTATGATCTTCTCACATCACATGAAGTTGTTTTATAAACTGCAGTTGTCTGTCAGTCTACATGAGTCAGCATTCATTTATTTTATTTGTTTGGGTTTATTTATTTATATTTTAGAGACAAACTCTTCTTTTAATCTGATACTTGATTGTTTTTTCATACAGCAAATATATTACCATTAACGTTGATGGTACAAAGAAACAGTGGATAGTCTAACACTAATAAGTTAAACCAATGTCATAGAAATGTCACTGATGTTGATACAGGGTCTTGAAGATGATGCAACCCAGGCTACCAGGATGTAAACTGTGGTTCTTCTGCCTCAGTCTCACGAATGCTGGGATTAAAGGTGGGAGCTGGCATTCATGGTTTCTCTGATTCTTAAAGAAGGTATTGCTGATGTGGCTTTTATTTCTATTGCCTTTATCTCTGTCATGTCTACAAAAAACATTGGGTATTGTTTAAAGGCTTGCTTAGGAATTAGTTGAGGTTAGGTTAGAAACATGGTGAGTATTTTAAACATTTGCAAGTAGTGTTTTTCTTAGAGGAATCCACTCAACACTTTCCTAATCAACTTAAGGAGACACACTAAAATATTCCGGAGCCCATGTCAAGCTGTATGCTCACTTTGCAGACAAGGGGCTGTAACTCCTCATTGGAATAATTCCTCATTTTATTGGAGTTACCTCCAAAAATAAAAATAAAATAAACGAGAAAGAAAGAAAAAAGTTCATGTTGATACTTATTATTGGAATTTTGAAAATGTTCAAAAAGAAAAACCAGTATCTGTACAATGTAATAGAATCATAAAAAGTGATTCCATTTAGAGATCTAAATCAAGTTCTTTTACAAATAAACTAAATTTTCTATTTAGAAGACCTACTCCAAAGTCCCAGTGTCCATTTAATATAGTATATAGCAAACTATGCAACTATTATACAAAATTGTTTTTATACTACTCACCAGAGACAATTAGATTACCAGGTCATCTAAACAAAAGCACAGAATCAACTGTTTTGACTGAAATTTCTGCTAAATTCATTATTTTCTTTCTTCCATTCTAGGTTTTGTTGAGAATGACCACTTTGTTTTATGACCAGAGCATACTTGAATTATCTTCTGTTTGTGCTTACTAGAGAAAAGGTCATTTTATCTTAAACTTTTTCCCATTAATTTTGTTCTTCAATAATTTCATACATGAATAAAATGAGTTCTTATTGCTCTTTCTTCCCAGCCTCATTCTTTTAAACTTGACACCCTGAGTCTAAGGAAACAGCCTTGCAGGTAAAGTGTTTGCTGTGTAAACATTAGATCCAGTGTGTGGTGCTCAGAACACAATTAAGGAATTTGATGTTAGGCCAGGCATGGTGGCACATGCCTTTAGTGCCAGCGCTTGGGAAGCAGAGGCAGAAGAAGTTCGGTAAGTTCAAGGCTAGCCTGCTCTACATAGAAGCTCCAGGACAAGACTACTCAGAGGGACCCTTCTGAGAGAGAGAGAGAGAGAGAGAGAGAGAGAGAGAGAGAGAGAGAGAGAGAGAGAGAGAGAGAGAGAGAGAGAGAGAGAGACAGAGAGAGAGACAGAGAGAGAGAGAGAGACAGAGAGAGACAGAGAGAGACAGAGAGAGACAGAGAGAAAGAGGAGTGAAGGAGGAGAAAACGGAGTATGAGGTAGTGGTATGCCTTTGTTACCCTAACAAAGAGAGAAAGGCAGATATGGCTCTAGGGAGGCTTCCAGGCCAGTCAGTCTAGCTGAAATGACAATATCTCTGTTCAGTGACACACCCTATCTCAAAAACATAAAGTGGAGAGTGATATAAGAAGACACCCACCGTACCTGCTTTATGCACACAGGAACACACAGAAGCACACACACACACACACACACACACACACACACAAATAAAATCCCAAACTTGATACCAGTTTTCCTTTGGTTCGTATCATTGATCCTTTCCTTAAATAACAAATACCAAATAGATATTTACCAAAATATCATTTTACCCAAAACAAATCATGGATCAAGAACTCAGTAATTTTTAAACTATATTGTTTGTATTTCCTTTATTTTTTAAGAACTAGGATTCCTAAAAATTCAGCTGTATGGGGAAAAAGAAGAAAGGAAGACACCCGCCCCCCAAAAAAGGAAAGTTAGAATGCATTTTTATAGAAAAGTCAGTGTTTCCCCATGAGTTCTTCATAAACTTCCTCTCTCTGCCACTTTCAATTTGAAATAAACATTAACCATATACATTGAAATGGTTCTTTAATATTCTTGAAAACAACCTCCTACCTACCTTCCTCTTTCCGTCTACTTCCTCCTCTATCTGCCCTTCTTTTTACAGGTGTTCAAACAAACTTTAACATAACACTTCACTGAGTCTTCATCCACACCTGGCTGGGCTACACAAAATAGAATGAACTCCATTAATACATAATGTCCCAATGATACACTTGGAATAACTTTATTCATATTTTGAAAACATAGTTTTGACTCAGACTTACAAGCCTTTCAAAGATTTACAAAATAACTTTAAGTTTTCACAAGAAAGTCATGCACTTCAGAACTTCCAGGATGATACCTATGCCAGCAAGTGCACACATTTATTAATTTCTCTTTTTAAATATTGGCATATGATGGAAGATTTCCTCCTGAATCTTAACTCATAATGTAGTCTTTCAAGTAACTCATTTCAATTTACTATACACCACAATTATTAGATATATATTCCTACTCTATTCATAAATGGTGCTTTGAACATGAAAATTCACAAACTGAAAGTATTAATTTCCTGATAATAGAACTATAATCAAAACACTGTCATATGAAAATATTTTATAAATACTTTAAAACATTTTATAAATCGAAGTGCTGCGGTTGATAAAACCAAGTACTCATGTCTGGGAGTTCACAAGAAAATCTGCAAAAGCAGCAAACAATTTCGTCACGTTTCCTGCCATCATCTCCCAACTCAGTTCTCAGAGGACCAGAGAATGACATTCACTGACATTAGTTTACTGACGAAATCTCAGTGATTTAATACTTATGGAATACACATTTCAGAAAGTAATAGAAATTCACCTATGTATATGTGGATATATTTTCATTGATATGTTGTTTAACTGTGTAGGATATATTTGGATTTTCTTATGTGTTTACACTCTCACTTACATTTTTGTCTCATATTTCTTTGTTTTTATACTGGTGTAGTATTTAAGAATATGGCTATTCCTTAATTAGTTTAGCCAGTCTAATATGGAGTCCTAGTTTGTTTCCTATTACTTCGTGTCTTAGGTAGGGTTTCTGTTGATGTGAAGAGACACCATGACCACGGTAATTCTTATAAAGGAAAACATCTAATTGGTGTTGGCTTACAGTTCAGAAGTTTAGTCAGGAAGCATGGTGGTGTGCAGGCAGCTATGGTGCTGGAGAGGTAGTTGTGAGTTCTACATCTGGACCCTCAAGTAACAGTAAGAGACAATAAGCCACCAAGACTGACTTAAGCTTCTGAAACCTCAAAACCATTCCCAGTGACATACTTCCTCCAATAAGGCCACATCTACTCCAACAAAACAACACTTCCTAATAGTGCCATTCTCTTTGGCTTATGGGGATCATTTTTATTCAAACCAGTACATTCTACTCCCTAGCCCTCATAGGCTTGTAGCCATATCATAATGCAGAAATGCATTTAGTCTCATTTCAATAGTCCCCATACTCTATGACAGTCTCAAACTTGTTTATTAGTCCATAGTCTCTTCCAAGACTCATGGCATTCTCTTAACTGTAATCCCTATAAAATCAAAATGTAAAAGAAGATCACATACTTCCAACACATAGTGGCACAAGATATACATTACCATTCCAAAAGGGAGGAAAGAGAATATAATGAGGAAATACTGAATCAAAGCCAGACTGAAAACCTGTAGTTAGAGTTTTCCTGCCTGGCCCAGTCAGGACAAATCTCTCTTACCTGCCAGTCCCACAGTCGCTCAGACCCAACCAAGAAAGCACACAGAAACTTACATTGTTTAGAAACTGTATGGCTGTGGCAGGCTGCTTGTTGTCTACCTTTTCTATCTTAAATTAACCCATTTCTGTTAGTCTATACTTTGCCACATGGCGTGTGGCTTACCAGTGTCTTTACATGTTGCTTTTCATGGCGGTGGCTGGCGGTCTCTCTCCCCAGCCTTCCATTTCCCAGAATTCTCTTCTCTCTTGTCCCACCTATACTTCCTGCCTGGCCACTGGCCAATCAGAATTTTATTTACACAGAGCGATATCCACAGCAAAAACCAGCTGAGCAAATTCCAAACTCTGCATTTCCATGTCTGATGTCAAAGTGCTCTTCATATCTCTAACTTCTTTTAGCTTTCTTAACTGCAATATACTTCTCTTTCTTAGGCTGGTTCCACTTCCTGTTAGCATCTTTTCTGGGCAGGTAATCCATGATTTGGCATCTTCAACATTTTGAAGTCTCCAAAACAATCTAGGCTTCACTTTCACAGCTTCTCACATTGGCCTCTCTAGGCCTCCATGCATTGACACTCCTGATACATGTCTGGCCCCAACAGCCTTTATTAGCCATGGAGGGAGATTCCATAACCCCTTTCTTGTATCCTTGACTCTAGATCCAAAATGATGTGGCTGGAGCTGCCAAGTTCTGCAGCTTGCTGGGGCTGGACCATGGCCTCCTCTTTCAATCTTCCCTTTGCATCTTCACCAGCTTTCTATTTTCTATGGTTTCCTTCACTGGAACTCACTCTGTAGACCAGGCTGGCCTCAAACTTAGAGATCTGACAGCCTCTGCATTCTGACTGCTGAGATTAAAGGCATGAGCCATCACACCTGGCCCTAAGCATTTCTTTAATTTCTTTTCACGTCTCTTTAATTACTTTTCACAAATTGGAAGTTTAGCTGGGAGGAGTCTTGTCTGAGTTCACCTCTACCTTTATTTCCCTTAGCTTCAGGCTTCTCTTTAATTTGTTTACACTTGTGATGCCCCTTTTCTCCTCAAATGGTCATTTTGTATTTTTTTCCTTGCTCAGCTTGCTCTTTTTCATTATAAATTTACATAAGCTTGGCCACTAATAACCAAGCAATACAGTCGCTCCTGGGCTGTCTGGAAATGTCCTTTGCCAAATATCTTAGTCCATAACTCTTCAGTTTAGTCTTACTCAGACTTTTTGGACAGTGGCAGAAATCAGGCACATTCTTTGCCAAAATATCACATGAACAGTCTCTAGGACACATAATAATATTCTTCTCCTCTGAAACCTCTTGAGCCAAGCCCCACAGTTCTAATCACTCCCCGGAACCACTGTCTTCCATGCTCCTACTAATATGGCCCATTAATGCCCATAAATCATTAAAAGCCCTTAAATCATCCCAATGGTTTCCTTATACAAAATCCCCAAATCCACATTCCTCCAAACAAAAGCATGGTCAAGCCTATCACAATAATACCTCATTCCCTGGTACCAATTTCTGTCATAGTTAGGGTCTTTGTTGCTGTAAAGAGATACCATAATCATGGGGACAATTTTTTAACATATTTGTTTTTATTGAATTTCACATCATGCATTCCAATCCTACTCATTTCCCAATCCCTCTGTATCCCCCTTTATGCTTATAGTGCCCACTCCCCAAAGGAAAACTAAAAAAGAAATAATAAAAATAAGATTAAAAACATACAAATAAGAATATTAATTATATTATATGATGAACATTTGTGAGTAAAGCTGTTTGGACAAAAGGATATACTGCATGATACAAAGCAGTTCCTAATTCCAGTAAAACAAATGAAGAGACAGAGGAATGAAGTATTTTTTTTGTTGTTGTTTGTTTGTTTTTTAATTAATATTCTTATTTGACCAAGGGAACTCTTATAAAGGAAAACATTTAATTGGAGCTGGTTTATAGTTCAGAGGTTTAGTCAGTTATTATTGTGGTAGGGAGCATGGTTGCATGCAGACAGACATGGTACTGGAAAGGTAGCTGAGAGTTCTACATCTGGATCTGTAGACAACAGGAAGAGGTAATGAAGAACCATGCCTGACTTGAGCTTCTGAAACCTCAAAGTCCATCCTCAGTGACATACTTCCTCCAACAAAGCCACACCTACTCCAATAAGGCCATATCTCCTAATAGTGCTACTACCTCTGGGGGTCATTTCTACTCAAACCAGCACATTGTAATAAGCACTATGACTGAAAACATCTTGGTAAAGAAAGACTTCATTTCATTTGACTAGACTGAATCATAGTCAGTCAAGAAGGAAGTCAGGCAGAAACCTGGAGGTGAGATTTCTACCACAGGTCATGAAGGAATTCTGTCTACTGGTTTGCTTTCCATGGTTTTCTCAGGCTGCGTTCTTATATAACTCAGGACTGCCTGCTCAGTGATGGCATTACTCATAGTAGGCTGGGACCTTCCATATCAAATCATTAACCAAAAAAATTCTCCACAGCTTACCTGTAGGCCAACCTGACAGGCATATTTTATTAATTGAGGTTCTGTCATCCTAAATAAACCTAGATTGTGTCAAGTTGACAAAAAATATCTGCTGCAATTTGTGCCTTCATGTACTTTATTCATGCTCACTCTGACTCTACTATAGGTTTTGCACATTGGCTGTAAGGGGTTTATGCCCATCTTCTCAGGAAATTATTTTTTTGGAGCTGAGGATCGAACCCTGGGCCTTGGCCTTGCTAGGTAAGTGCTCTACCACTGAGCTAAATCCCCACCAGCCTCAGGAAATTTATTAGAAATTTTTTCTATTGTTCAGTAACTATATAGTGTAGGGGATTATGGTGCACACACAAAGACATACAAATATCTCTGCATGAAGGTACACAGGGTATCAAGATCCAAGGGTTGAGGTACATTTGGTAACCTGGTTTCAATTCTCTTCTTTGGATGTTGACATAGAAGGAATTTGTTCTAGCTCCTTACCTGAATCTCTGCTATATCACTTCAGTGTCTGCTGTGCTGCCCCTGACTCCAGACACTCTTCTACTAAACATGTGATGGTTTGCCTTATAAAACAAACAAAACACTGATTACCCACTTTTCTTTAGATTGAGCTGTTTGATTTCATGTAAGCATTTTAATGTTTATGAGAAATTGGATGTAACTATTCTAAGTGAAAAACTAGAATTGTTGAAATAAAGAACAGAAGTTTTTCTTTACTAGATTTAAACACCAGTTTTTCCTTTTCTCTGAAGGACTTATGAATTCAACTTTCTGTGTACTGAAGTAGCCTGTACCACTTTTGCATTCTGAAAGCATCCAATCTGTGTTGTTCCTTTGAGGCAGCAGTTGTGAATGCTGAGCTTGCTGTAACTCCATTGACCACTAGTGCAGCAGGATCTGGATGTGACTACTGACTGAATACTTTGTTTATTGATGCACCAAGAAAGAAATTCGAAATGATTGTCTTGAGAGGAGGGATTTTGTATCCTAAAAATCTCTTCCCTTTCTTCTGTTTCAAACTATATAAGAGATGGCTCAGAAGCTCAGAGCAGGAACTTCTCTTTCAGAAGATCTGAGTTTGGTTTGCCCCACCCATGTCAGAGGGTGACAAATGCCTGTCACTCCAGCTTCATGAGACCTGATAGTTTCTTCTGGTATTCTTAGATTTTTGAACTCACTTGCACACACCCCCACACATATATACATAACTAAGCATAAAAATTAACCCTATAACCTATGCAAAATTATCCTGTTACAATGATAATTAATATGTAAACTATATTGCTAGACATAAAATGAATAGGATTCTTATCAAAAAAGTAAAAGTAAATTTTAAAAAGTAACTTTCAACTAGTTACTATTGTCTTTCAAATGTTCTGGCTCTTAGGACTTTTTTTTTTCTTGAAGAAAGGAAAAGACATAGAAAAGTAATTTTAAATTGTTGATATTTTAGTGATATGATTTAACTTTATTTTATGCCCCTACACCACCAAGGTTCACTCAACATTGTGTGTGTGTGTGTGTGTGTGTGTGTGTGTGTGTGTGTACATTAAAATAACCCTTCCATCCTAAATGAAGATACATATAATTCCACTAGCTGTTGCACAAAAGCATGACAATGTGGGTGTTTGCTACAAAGCACAATGGTAGAATTGTTGCTGGGAGACTTTGGAGTCTGACCATTTAAAAGGTTTCATCAGTTTACCTTCTGCAAAGAAGACCATAACAGTCAGTGTAATTTCAATCAGAAACATGTTCTTTAATGACATGAGCACTAGGTAAGCAATGAGGGTGAGAGTGATATCAGAATTTATTGTTTCTAATAAATAAAAAGGCTTCCTCTAGGCACTTTTTATGCCATACCATCTACAAACACAAGTTCTGCTTAAGGAAAGGGAAGTCCTTGGTATGACGGCCACATGGGTCTGCACTGGGTCCTCTACATATGTGTTATAGCTGTCAGCTTAGTATTCTTGTGGGACTTCTGATGGTGAGAACTAGTGGGTCTGTGACTCTTGTGCCTGATCCTGAGACTTTTCCTACCCTTGGGTTGCTGTGTCCAACTTCAATATGAAAAATTTTGCTTCATCTTATTGTATTTTATTTTTTCACATTTGCTTGTGATGTCTTAGAAGCCTATCCTTCTCTAGTGAGAGACAGAGAGGGGAGTAGAACCAGAGGGGAGGGGAAAGTGAGAAGGAAATGAGAGGGGTGGAGGGAGGGAAACTATAATCAGGATAAGTTGTATAAGAAAAGCATTCATTTTCAATAAAACATTAAATTCTAGGTGCTGGGGAAAAAGTATGACTTGCAATAAAGCTTTAGATTGACTGAAAAAAATGGAGAGAAAGCTGGCATGAGAACAATTTGTCTTCATTCCCAAAGGCCGCCAATGTTGGTGTTTCCAACAGAAAGAGCATACACAATGAGTTAAAAGTCAAACATTCAACCAAGTACAGCTGACACTGTATATTTTGCATTTGTCACTGGTTATCTAATATTGAAATACTGTTCATTTAGTAGCATGAACAAAAGAAGACAGTTTTCATTCTTGACTCTCAGCAACAAGACAGACCTATATATAAGGACCCACATATAAGAGGAATCACAACAAGAAAGTATGTAACACTTTGACCCACACTTCAATAGGGTTGCCATTTCCAAAATGGAAAACTACTAGAAGCTATATATTTGTTTTCATGGCCGATCAACCTCTTTTCTTCTTAACCACCCACTCGGTTTTATAAGCGCGAAGCATTAGATAAATCTTGAGATTCCTGGCAGGTGAAACTATAGAAGAACTAATATCTGCATACTAGTAAGCACAAACTACATTCATCAAACTGATTGACGAGAGATGACAGATATGTTAACTGCTTTTAGGTGTGGTTATACAAAAAGCAAAGAGAACTGTCATGGTTAATCTTGATTGTCAGTTTGACAGAATTGGAAAATCAACATGGAAGCAAATCCGTCGGCTGGCCTATGAGGAGTTTGCTGAGATAGTTTATTGTAGGTGAGAAGACCCACTGTAAATGTGAGTGGTACCATCTCATGGGTTTGTGTCCAAATTGGAATTAAAAAAAAGAAAAGAAACAAAGCAGCAGCATTCATTTCCCTCTGCTTCCTGAGTAGGAGTGACAGATGGCCAACTTGTCAAACTCCTGCCCCCATGATGGACTGTATCCCACAAAACTATAAGAAAAAACAATCACTTATGTCTTAGGTTTCTACTGCTGTGAAGAGGTACCAAGACTACGGCAACTATATAGTGAGGAAAGTTTGCACCAAACTAAGGCTGAAACTCAGCAGAGAAAATATCAACACTCACTGTCTTGAGTGCAAAAGAACACATTCTACTAGCTTTTCACTTGGCTTCTTGTGTATTCTCAGGACATTGGCAGAATACAGCTAGATTTTTAGCCAAAGTATCATATGAACAAACTCTTGCATAGGTGTAGGTCTCTAGGGATCTTTGCTTCCTTTTAAAACCCATGAGCTGAGCCTCTACTATCCACATTTCTCTCAAAATTGCTAAGCTCACATCAGAATGACTATTCAAGTTCTGCCTACATCACTTAGTAGCTCTTCCTGTCCAGCGAGTTCTTCCACAAAATAGTACAAAGCCATAAAATCCACACAGCCAGGTTTATCACAGCGACAAAAACACTCCCTGTACCAAGTTGTGTTCTAGTTTCTTTTTCTGTTACTGTGAGGGGGGGGGGGAAGAAGACACTCTCCAGTGAAAGATAACTTGGGACAGATGTGTTTATTTGGCTTGCGCTTCCTGGTGGCAATCCATCACTGAAGGAGTTAAAGCAGAAGCTCAAGGCAAGAAACATGGAGGATGGTGCTTGCTGGATTGCTTATGGCTTACTCCCTGACACATGCTGAACTGGCTTTTTGATACACATCAGGACCAATTGCTTACAGAGTGGTGCAGCAGACAATGGAATGAGCTATCCTATATAAATTAATAATCAAGACAATTCTTCATAGATATGCGCACAGACCAATCTGATATAATTAACTCCTCAATTCAAATCCCAGGTAACTTGAGTCTGTATCAATTTGACAAAGCTAAACATGACCTATGAAATGCAAATCACCAATGTTGGGTGGAACTGAAGCACAGAGAGAGAAGAAATTGTCTTAATAGGGGCTCAGGAATCAATTATATAGTGAAGATACTAGCAAGTTTTACTAAGGATTTTGAAGTATCAGAGGTCCATACTGAGAGTTGCATGTCAAATGGATTTCCTCTTTACAAATTGATCCTGCTACAATTTAGAAAAGTGCTGTGTAAATAGTGACAAGAACAGTACCTAAAACAGAAACAGACAAGTGAACACACACACACACACACACACACACACACACACACACACACACACACATTAAGAGATATTAGGGGGCTACAAAGAAGCAAATGGTAACCAATTACATGGAAGCACAATCTATCATCTTGCTGAATTGAACCAGGCAATCATCAGGGCAGATCTGGGAATGTAGACCAAGGATTTTTAAAGTTTCACTATCATTATGTTTAAAATTTTAGCTATGGAAATGAGATAGGAAAACTAGTAATACATATATAGTTGTTGACCTCTTATTGCCACACTACTGTAATTCCTCCCCTTTCTTCAAAGACCATCCTTCTTAAAGCCTGGGTGACCATCTTCCCATTCAGTGTTTTATATCTGTCACCACATTCATGTTTATAAGACACCACTTTAGTAGATTGCAAAAATTTTTATTGATACCCTCACCATTATTCTATATGCTGTTTTTCATTTTTTTGAAATTTATGAGTAGTTGCATGTATAGATTCAACTTGTTCTAAGTGTTCTATTGTTTTTCTGTTAAGTGAATAAAGATTTCTATATATTGATACCAACTTTGAATGTTATAAGATTCATTTTTATTTTTGCACAGTTTACCATTAAGATGGTTGACATATTCAACAATGCACATGGAATTTGCTAACTTTTCCATAAAATATAAAAAGATCTAGAGTATCCTTAACACATTCCCACCAGCTGTATCCACATTATTGTTAATACATTTGTTAACTAACTTTAGCCTGAACTTATTTGTAAGCACACAGTTTTGTAAACACTCAGCATTGTTTCTGACTTATTCCAATTAATTCCTTATTAAATTATTTCTTTTTTGAAAAAATCAGTATAAGTTTCAGCTTTTTATACTTCTACTATTTGTAATTGGGATGAGTATCACAATTAATGGCATATTACAGTTTAATTAATAGTGTTTGCTTCTTTCTTGGTGAGTCAAACAATTTTTATCATCTATCTATCCAATGGCATATGGTGGTTCACTCAAGGTCTATAAGCAAAACTATGTTCAAACTCTGTAAGTACAAAAGTATTCTTACTTCATATTCACTCCCTAATTCTTAGCGAGTTGAGTTTGACAAGCATTTCCCCCAGCACTTTGGAAACACTGTTCCATTTGTTTCTGGTGTCTATTGATGCTGTCAGTCTAATTGTCATTTCTTTGGAAGTCATCTAGCTGTTCTTTCTCATAGCTTTTAAGATTAAGACATACATAGTTTTGACTTCCCCATAAGCTTTCTTTTTTCTGAATCTTAGAGACTATCTTGGGGTAAGTAACAGATAAAATTGAAGGCTGCGACAGTCCAACAGTTCTGGAGATAGTTATATCAAAATATGGCTCTGGTGACAGTAGCAGAAGTGCTGGGTGATGAAGAGCCCTGAGGAGGAGGAGGAGAGTAGTCAATAAAGAGGATGGAGTGTTAGTTTCATCTGTGGTGAATTCAGGACTCACTTATGTGAAAGGAATATGATTTTCAAAGAGAACGCTTTACCTGCTTTACGTATGTATTGTTTTTATTCCCACTTTTAATAAATCTTACTCAATTATCAAATCAGCCTCTTACTCCAGGCCTTGCTTCTGCTCAGATCCCAAGGTTCCTCATTGTTGCATTATGAGTGGTACCAGGAAGCACCTTCATGTCCTTGAACCCAGTCCTTGTTATTTCTGGAACTAATATTAAGCTAAGAATATTTTTAAAATTTAAACTCAGAAAGATTGTTTTAAAGATGATTCTTTTTTCTCTGTAATCAGTTATCTCCATCTACCATGCCCATTTCATTTTTGTACTGTTTAATTGTATCTTCTCTTAAATAATAAGTCTCATACACAGTTATGATCTACTACCTAATAGAAATTCAAAAATTTTTGAAAGCTCTCTCCTGTATTTCCTCACTGTTCTATATTGCCCTGTGTTAGTGTGTTCAGTATCTTTCTCACACACAGAGTGTACAAGACAAATCACAAGTCAAAAGTAAGCACAAACATAGTGAATTGCAAAGAGGTTTAAAGACAACCATGTTGCAGGCCCCATGATAGTTAAATCATTGCCTCTGGGCCATAGTTTGCACGGTTAAGGACAGTTCCTGTTTTAGATGGAAGCTTCGTCAAACAAATTAGATATAAGACAGATACTCATGCCTCCCAGTCGGGGCTGTTTGTGTTGTGTTGTCTTGAGTTTAGTTCTATAGGCAAGCTCTCTTGTCACAGGCTGGTTTCCTTTGCCTCACAGTAGATGTGCTGTGGCAGTGATCACATATGTGTACTTGAGCATGTGTGTCCATGTATGTGAACCTGCTTGCAAGTGATTACCTTGAACTCTAAACATCTGTAGATATTTTATTATTGTTCAGGATTGCAAGACTAATTTATCATACAGGACATTGGCAAACACAGAGCCCACTAAAATAGAGAAAATGTCTTAATACTCAGAAATGCGGGTATATGGGCAGAAGCAGGGGGGCCTTCCCAAATTGTTTTTGGTCCTTTTATTCTCCTAAGTAATAGTCTTGAACATTTTCTACTATCACTTTTTTCTTATGAACATTTTAAAAAACATTATTTATATATCATATATGATGGATCGTGCATTCTTATCCCACCACATCAAAATTTAATGACAGCCAGGATATATTAGGAAAAGTTCCTTAACAACTTCCCTTTTGCTAATATCAATAGTACCAGACACAAACTATTCTATATTGTACCTTTCTCTTATCATAAAACTTTAAAGATATTCTGTCTGGTAAAAGGATGAAATAAAATCCTGAAAAAAAATGATGTCCAAGCCACCATGTAGGAGCTGGAAGCAGTTTTTCCTTCCACTTTCTTCTTTCTGCCTTCTTATGGTTTATGGTGTCCAACTTGCATGCTGCTGTAAAAGCCGCCCTCATCTTCCCAGTTACTCTTCCCTTCCCTTTCATATGCATTTACTCAATAAACCATTCACATGTCTCCTTTTGTCTTGGCATCTGCTTCTAGAGGGTCTGAATGCTTGTGAGTATTATGGACCTAGGTGCTTGTGACCAATTATCATAGCCTACTTATTGGGGTCTAATGTATAGTAAAAACTACTTATATTTTAATGATTATGAATATTTAACGTGTGTGTGTACCATGTGTGTGCCTGGTGGCCTAGTGCTTATAGGGGTCAGAAGAGGGCATGCGACTCCCTGGGACTGTAGTTTTACAAGGTTGTTAGCTGCCACGTGAGTGCTGGAAACTGAAGCCAGGCCCTGCAAGAGCAACAAGTGCTGACCCGGAGGCAACTCTACAGCCCCATCAACACTACTTACCAGATTCTATTTACTGTTTTCCTGTCGCCACGGCACGACTGTCACGAGCATAAATGTGAATATCAAGAAGTAAGAATGACAAAAATGAACTTCATCTTTTCAATAAATAAAGCCTGCTGCAAATTTCAGTTAGAAATTTCTTTCAAGCGCTAAAGAAGTTCCAAACAGATGTTCCTTGTAGTGTGACTTCAAAACGACTAAGTCAGGCTGCAGGATAATGAACAGGAAACATGGTCCCGACCAGAGGGCTCAGTATCAAGAATTCTCTGGTCACTATTCATTGCCAAACTCTTAGAAGAAAAGTAAGGGGGTCCCATCCACTATACTCCCAAACTACTACCAATTCTAACAGTTTTGTGGTCAAGGAATTTCTACTTCCTGTTGACAAAACCAGAAGGCTACAAAGTTTTGGCAATACAAAATGAGTCTGCATGTAGCCAAATTATAACCATTATAGTTCTTTGGGAGGGTAAGACCATACTTCAAATGCCTACTCCTCTTTAAGATAAATTTTGAATTACAAAGACCATCAGGAATAGTTTTATTCATAAATATGAAATATATTTCCTTCCCCAAATATAAAAAGGACTTGAGGAGCTACATACAATAAGCAGAAACACAGAATTAGACTCAGCAGAAACATATGAATTTTCAGAATAACTCTTTGTTCAAAGCAAAGGACAAATGAAGAAACACTGAACAGACATAATGCCCCCCAAATCTGTTTTCAAATACACGGAAGGGCAGCAACAACACCCTTCTCCTGAAAACAAATTCAAGCTTGTTTACACTAAAGTCTCCTTTCTATTTTATCCAAGTCCAAAGAGCCTCCAGCAACACCCTGCTCTGTTGAGTCACCCTGGCCCATATACTGGTCCTGGTTTCACATAGTACCTAAAGAAGAGCTCGTAACTAGCAATCTCATTCCCTCATTCTGAAGTTGTGATCTTGAGCCGCTACAGTCCATGCCCCTCCTGACTAACTGTGGAATCTCCTCAATGAAGTTTCATACCCTGTTTAAAGACCATCTGAGGTAAGTACTCTATCAAATCTGCACAGACTGGACATATTTTTCCATAAATGTGTTATAGATATTTGTTATTCACTTACCATCAGACACAGGGATATCTGTGCTCAGGTCATTATTGGGTTCCCAATGCCTCAAGCTCCTGGTTATTACTGGTAGCTATTTGTAGCAATTAGTCATCAATGAATCACTTCTGAACAAGATGCTCTAGACTTTGAGGTCTTTCCAGAATGTTTATTTCCACGAAATACAAATACTGTGATTATATAGGTTATATTATAATCGTGTTTAGAGATTTGCTCTCCAAGGGTGAGTCTGAGTTTGACCTGCCATATTAACTCAAGTTAAGAGTGGGAGCCTTGCTGCACTGCCAGTGTGGGTGCTCTGTGCAAAGCTCACAGCAATTCAATCAGAAGAACTAACTACACATGAGCTCACAACCAAGTGAGTGGCACACGCCTACACGGAACAAATGCAGAGTCATTTATTTAAAAATTAGCTTTGAGAAGTAGTTGTTCAATGTCTACTTTCATCATTCTTTTAAGTTCAAGGTAAATTCACATTCTTTTTTCTTTTTTTCCATTCTGAAGTTTCTTGGGGAGAAATATTTCTAACAAAACTGTCATTCTCTTGCAGATGGGATTCTGTTTCTATCCCTCGCTCCTCCTCTCTTTTCTGGTCAATTTCTGTGAGTCCGAACTGTTGACGCAGAAGATTCAGACGTGAGAAACTAACTTTCTGTCAAAGTTTTGTCTTACAATGCTTTTAATGTTTCAAGTTGAAAAACCATGTAAAAGCTCCTTCTTTGATGATTATATTAAAATCTTATAGCTGTCAGCATGGAACAAAGGAACCTTTAAATAATGTTTTTGAAGAAGTCAGTGCAAAAGTTTGATGTTCCCTTTCCTGTAAGAATAACACCTTTTTCTAAGTTACAAATCATTTTCAGTAAAGAATATGCTGTTCTAGAAATTCAAATTTAGTGAATATCCTGTTATAGTTGCTGTACAGGATTATTACATGAAAATAACCATATTAATGATAACCATAATTGGAATTCTGTACATGCCTTCTGTGCATAGCTGCTTTGTAAATTAGATATTTATACATTTGTATTATATAATCATAACAATTCCATCAAGTAAATTATTGTTATCCCGTTTTTTGGGAACAGAAAACTGAGTGAGTCTCAGTTGTTTTAAATGATGTGAACATATTTATAAGTAGTAATACTGGGCTGGACTAGTTTCTGTTCTGAACCACCCTGAAGTATCCTTTTATTCGAAAAACAGACGAATTTAAAGCACGTATCACTACAGTTTAGACAACACTCAGCTGAGTCAGACTAAGTGAGTCCATCCACAGCTACAGAAAACATGATTTACCAGCATAAGGTAGAACCTTAAGCATGGTGCTGAATGTTGTAGATGGAAGAAAAACAATCCTGAGGACAGTCTATTTGTTAAAAAAAAAAAAAAAAAAAGTAATCTCTGTGTTAAAAGCAATCTTCCAATCATCGAAAAAGTACATACTAAAGAGAAACTTAAAGAGAAACTTTCTGTGCAGACTAGAGGATCTGAGACCACGAAGCAGATGGATCCTACCCTCGGCTGCACAGGAGGAACAGGACTCTGAGCATCTTGAGTCTGAGCATAGCCTCTGCAACTTTCCATTTGATGATCACAATTTAAAGCACTTGGCAGTAACTGCTGGGGAAAGCACAGTTGATGTGGTGATTATCCTCACTCTGAAATGTTATATTTATGGTTTGATGCTCCAAGATACTAGGTATCTTTGTATCCTTTGTATCCTAGAGAACCTGTTGATTATGTCTACAATGGAAAAATAAGGAGTACATCGTTAAGTCTTTCCTTTCTCACATGGAAAAACTTCTTTCTTGGTTTGTTTTACAGATTTCACCCCAGTGGTAAGAAACGGAGCTGAATGACTTCACATGCTCAAGACACTATTTAAAGACTGAATGAGGCAAACATGGAGCTGACTTTTCATAACAAAGAGAAAGATAAAAGAAAGTAGTTACCCATTGTTTAGTCTCTGGTGGAGAACAAATACTCAGAACTAAACTGTAGCTGGCATCAAAATGTAGTTTGGGATAAACAATCTAATGGCCTCCAAGATAAATTACAGTACACGTTTTTCTATTGTTGGTTTGTCCGGTGGTAGAGTTTTGTGAGGAGGCAGGGTTGTGGGATTCTGCAACTCTGTACATGTGTGTCACCAGGAGGTCTGCTTTGGCAGGTGCGCTTTAGCAAGTTGAGTCTAGTCATTTGCTTGGTTATCTGGAACTGCTTCCGAATCTCACTACCAGAAATACAAAAAGCATGGAAGAAGAGGAAAGAAGAAAAGAAAGAAGGAAGGAACAAAGCAAGAACCACAGCTCAGTTACTTCTCTGTTCTGGGGTTCGTGTGTCCACCCAGCTCAGGTGTTTACGAAACATGCAGTTTCCTGACTAGCCTCAAGTTACCCAGCATTGGGTTCCACCACAGAGGGTTTATCCCTGGAATTACATTAATATGTATATTAATTATTAATAATGTATAGAAATCTATAGATTTCTGAGAGGAAACTTGTTAAACATTTAACTTCTCATTTATAGTAACTTCCATTCTATATTTTTAGCTTGTTTTGATCCTTATGAAGATGTGGTTAAATCTGTGAGAAAATTTGACCAAGAAAATGTCTTTTAACAAAGAAAACAGCTTTTTTGGAATGTGCTTGACTCACACCTTGCTGTGGCCTGGGATGGAAAGGGAGAGCTGGATAAGGTAGTGAGAGAGCAGGCAATGTGTCCACAGAGTGGTTAAGGTCCATTTCAATCAAGGATAATATCATCACCAAAATGTTTGTTAATTCTCCAGTAGAAATGCTCGCCAGTCATTTCTTAGGACAAAACAAAATGAAAACCAACAACAATAAAAACATAAAAACAATCTTAGGCCCTATCTGTTTAGGATCTGTGGGAAAGTATTCCTTAATGAATTTCTAGTGTTCAATAGTTTTCATTCACACTTCACATTCTTATCTATAACACTGAATAACTTTCTATGAAAAGAAAACACCGTGCTTATGACACAAAGAAACCTCCAGGTGTTATATTGAGAAAGAATAGACCTTAACTCTTCTGGCATACTTCACAATTATTTCATTCCCCTGTAACTTCACAGAAAAGGAGAGAATTTTATTGTTGACCTCCCTAAAACAGGGGTCAGTAATTAAGGAGAGCACGTGCCAAACAGCCCCAGGACTTGCTTTCATTGGCATGCATGCTTGTAGGCTTCGCTTGGGAGGATGGATGATCACCAGCTGCGTTTTGCGACATGTGAGAATGTGTGGGTGGGATAACCACTTCCCCACTTATCTTCTGCTTGTCTCAAAATCACTGTCCCCCACCTGGCTCACCAGAGAACAGGTGCTACCAGCCAGGCTTACCACTTGCTTAAGGACATCAGTTACGCCCACAGGGCAGCCCTTAGTCCTCAGAAAGCCATAAAAGATTATCAAATGTAAAAAATAAACAACAGACAAATGAAAAGGTGTGTCAACTGAGAAGTTTGTACCTGTGGGGCAGTTTTTACAACCCACACAGAAGTTAGACCACTTTTCCGGAGGGCAGAGTCAAAAAATGGTCTAGGTGATTTTAACCTACAGTTTCTAGCTCTGAAATCTCTACCAATCAATCGCACACTCTCAGAGCCTAGGTTTTCCTAAAAGACAATGGCTGTCCGTTAGGAGAAATGTCTTATTTTCCTCAGGAGGCACTATTCAAAATTGCTGATTTCCCATCTTAAAAGTATTCTGTTACAAACCATTTGGAGATTTGTGAGTCAAAAGACACCCATCGCCCGGCAGAACTTCTTGAAGCCTTTAGAGCACTGCGTGCTGAACCCTGAAGAGTAACTTCGGGATGGATGCTGATCCACTCTGTGAGGTCGCCTCTCATATCTGCTATCAGCTCCTTCAGTCAGATTTGGCTGAGGAGCATGGGCAAATGCTTCGTTTGGGTTTGTTTCTCTTTCATACACATATAATAATTATAAATTATGTAAAATGATGTGTTATGATATGAGAAATAAAGATTTGTCCATGATATAGAAACTTTATTGATTCTTAAATGGCTTACATGTTTGATGTTTGGATGTGATGACTATTATCTTGTTCTCATGACAGCAAGACCCATTTTAACATACAAAGTATGAATGAATATTTAAGGTCTAAAGAAAGTTTATGTAAATACTGCTTGACCTATTGAATTTACTATTCATAGACAATTCTTATTTACCTAAAAGGGGTCATAAATAACAGCATAGAGGAGAGTTTAGCATGGCCTTTAAGGACATTCCTGCTTAAGAACAAATAGGATTTTATAAATACAAAAGGCTCCTTTGTAGTAATAAGACTAAAGTTGAATTTCAAAACTACCTCATTAAAATGCTTGTAGCCAATTTTACGATTCAATTTGTTGTAGATTCAATATAATTTTTAAATGTGTTATGAGTTCTGTGCATGAAGGCAAAAATGCTCCTGACTTTCAGTGATATCTAGTGATGAACTATCATACCATTGTTATCATTGGTTTACAGACTTTAAAACTGTTCCTAGAATATACAGTTGCTCCTACATCTGCTTCCGGTCTCTGAGTGTGGAGCAACTCTTCTGCTGCACTTGATAGATGGCTGTCAACTCTACCCAGTGCTCTTTACTGCTGAGCACTGACTACTGCTTTTGTTCACTCATATTCAACTCTTATCTCTACTTTCACTGTGAAATGCATCTTTTAGACTAGCAGTGCCTTAGTAGGTAATAGTACTTCATAATACTTCAACCATATCTGTTTTTATACATTTGGAGCACGTACTTTTCAGTGATCTTCATCTACACTTAATTTCAAACACAAGAACCATGGGGAACATTGAAAAGTCTTCAGAAGAGAACTTTGCCCCATCTATTGTGTCAAGAAGATATTTTGTAGATCTCATAAGCATTTGTGAGTGATGGATAAGGGTCTTTCTCCAAGGATATATTAAAGATAGAATTTAGAGGGAAGGAGGACATTCCTTTCCAAGGGAGACACTTATGCAAGACAGGAAGATGAATAGCAAACATTTTTATTTGAATAGAGCATATTAATGTGGAGTTGTTGCTGAACACACCAAAAACTATTTATACATTTTTATGGGCAGTAAAAAAAAATAGTTTGCATAGAAGTGGCAAATTGTAAATGTAAGTTAGCACTTAACTTTGGAATGACTTGATACAAGAATTATAGAGGTAGGTATGGTTTCATATGGAAAGTAATACAAACCTAAACTTGGCAGTTAAATCAACAGATTACCATAAATATATAAAAATGTGAACACTAGAAAACAATTATTTTTTCTGCTTTTTTGCTTCTAATTGTATCTTCAATATCTGAAGGAATACCCACATATAAATGATTAGCTAGGTAACAGAATTCCTTAGACCTTTGATCCAGTCTAGCCATCCATACATCCACTCATTGCTCTATCTACCCATCCACCAATCATTCAATCAGTGCAGAAAACTGGAACTGGATTGATTATAATGTAGTCTTTGAAAGAGAAAATGAAGGACAGAAATTGAAATATGAACATGTAGCAGTATGGTAAATCCAAGAGTCTCTGAAAGCTGACAGAGAGGAGATGACAGTGTTAACAGTGAAAACAAAGGTTGGAGACAAGTATTATTTTGGTGCGGATCTCAGGTGATGACGTGAACTGGCTGTTATCCACTGGATTTTCTCTTCTTATTGAGATACACAAACAGCCAGAACTACTTCCTTGAGCATTGTATTTCAAAGACAGTATGTGCAGCTATGTGATCAGCACAAGTATTTCCATCCTCCCACAGTGTGTTATCATGTCTCTCCCAGTCAACACCTACACATAGGTGACCATGACTCAGACTGTTCCTCTCCATTGCTCAGATTCCCTTTTCACTTCCCTCCTCCCATCCTACCAGATGCAAATGAGATCACTTGGTGCCTTGCCACAAATGATCTGTCCTTCGCTTTGGATGGCGTTTTCTAAGTTATGGAATGTCCATTTGGCTGATTATTTAGGTTAAAAGCTTTCCATAATTGATTGTTATTAGAGTTGTCATTTTTTGGTTCATGATTCCATCTTTTCATATATTACATTTACTCCAACCCTTGAACAAATTTATAACCATTTTGAAGTCATTGTGCTTCTTCCAACATCTCTGTCATATCTGAGTTTTATGTCTTTACTTATAATGTTCCATATTTTTATCATTCTTCGCATATCAGGTACATTTTATTGAATTTTTCATGTTGAAGACACCACATTGCACCAAGTTCAAACTATGCTACCTTTAAAGTATTCTGGGATTTTTTTTTAAGCAGGCATGTAATTGCTATGGAGCCAACTTGACCTAGTTGAGGCTTCATTTTAGACTTTGTTAAGATTGCTTCCAAGTAGCTTTTATTCTAGGAGTAGGCCTGCTTCATTCTTGAGGTATGGTCTTTTTCCTGGTTTGAAGAGAATGACTGGGTTTTCAGTTAGTCATCTGCTCTCTGGCTGCTTGGAATTCCAGTGTCTTTCGGACTGTATCCACTGAAATCTGTGTGCATCTCCAAATTCCTCAGTAACTGTGGTTCTTAGGCTTCACTAAGATTTACTGTGTATATCTAGATGGTTCTTTACCCAATTCCTAAGTGGGAAACACATCTTTGTTTGACACTCCTCTTACTCAAGTTTTCTCATACTAGATATATTCCAACCACTTGAGCAGTTCAGAGTGTATCTTTATTTTCTTCTGCTTGGAGATGCCAGCACCTGGACTGTTTCCCACTTGTGCTACAATTTAAAAAGAGGCCACAAAGCCAATAAAAAGCTGTGTGTGTGTGTGTGTGTGTGTGTGTCTGTGTGTCTGCCTATGTTTTCAACAGCAAACAAGCTGTACAATTTCCAAAATTAGTTGATTTTTTACTTTGCTTAGATTGTCAAGTGCTTCAGTTGTATGGTCCCAATATCTACTAACCTCTCATAGCCAGGAGTCCTGTTCTTCGGAATGATTTTGATGACCAGAATCATTTCAGCATCATAGAATGGCACTTGTTCTGATACCAGAGTATGACTTTATTTCCCTCTCCTTGAGCATCCATAGATTTTGAGGATTTAATGGAAATTTGTTGTACTTAATCTTCTGATACACTGCCCTTGTTATTAAAACTGTCTTTACATAATAGTTGATGTTCTTTACATTAAGTATCATACAGTAATCTAGATTTTCACATATTTCTCTATGCTCAGTGGCATTTTCAGGTCACCTAAAATTGAGGCAGGAAAAGAACAAGTAGACAAATAGGCCAATACAGGACAGAGGCAAACAAGTCTAAATCTGAAATCTGGGTCATTTTCATGACTATGGAATCATTTACTCTACTGTTTTCCCTTGCAAACACTTTGGGGGTTTTACACATGGACAATCTGTATTCACAGTTGTTTTGAAGTCACACCACATGCCTTAAGTTATGCATAACAGTACACTCTACCAAATGACTGCACAGCTGGAGAGTTCACTGGGGGTAGCAGCTGGGTGAGGAGCCTGAAAAGATGGGTGGGTACTGAAGGAGTTCCTTCTTGCTTTTGTACTCCAAGGCTCACTATTAGCATCTTGCAAACACAAAAAAGAGATTAGAGTTTATTGTTCTTTTTCTCCCCAATAGGGAAGCCTTGTATGTTTATGCCCTAGAGATTGCACATTTGAAAGGAACAGCCACTTTTGCTAGGAATTAACCAAACTGACTATCTTCCCAGTTCGAATTCACTGGATAACTATTAATCCCTTCACATTGTGCTCCAAAGATTCAGCCTGAGTATTCTGGAGGCTGGAATTTCCAGGTTTTCTTATCTGTAATACAAACATCAGTTAAAGACATAATATCATTTTCTGCTGCTCTCAAAGGGCATCGAGCAAGCTGGCTAGCATCACTGCAACATTTTAATTACTGGTGCTTACTACAATTTGCAATAATTACAGTTCATTTAGTGAGCTGGTTCTTAATTGCAGACACTGCTAAAGTAACAATTGAATAAAAAAATAAAGTGTAATTTTATATATATATATATGTGTGTGTGTGTGTGTGTGTGCATCTTTCTGGTGTGTGTGTGTGTGTGTGTGTGTGTGTGTGTGTGTGTGTGTGTGTTTGTGTGTATACATACATATGATTGTGAGGGATGTAGCCAGATAAAGAAGTAAAAGAAGCTATATTCTACTAATCTAATTTCTAAGCAGAGATATTAAAAACAGTTTTCTAAACCTGTCTAAATTACATCTAGTCATCATGCAATTTTGTACACCATTCTTCTCTTAAGTGACTAGAAACAATCAGGAGATTCTATCCACAGCAGTGAAGGTGGCGTGGGGAAAAGAATGTCTAGGAGCTGAAGAAGCAAAGGAGATGCTAAGGTGACCTGAAGTGAATTGAATGACCAATGAGACTGAACACTCTTGAAAAGGAAGAATACTGTCTTCTGCTCATGCAATTCTTCATCCATTTCTGGGTATTCTAGAGAAAATGTCCTAAGCTGTTGTTAATGCCTTCATTTGAAGAAATACATGTTAGGATTTTAATAATCAAATATGTAGGGGGAAGTTTCTCTGATCCTGCCTTGACCAGTGGTCAAGAAGAATCTCTCCCACTTGCGGTCCCACAGCCTCTTATAAAATAATTATTCAGAGGCTTATATTAATAACACACTGTATGGCCTAATAGCTCAGGCTTCTTGCTAGCCAGTTCTTTCATCTAAATTAACCCATTTCTATTAGTCTATGCATTGTCACGTGTTCTATGGCTTTATCTATGTCCTAATACATGTTGCTCCTGGGACTGACGGTGGATTGTCATCTCCCTCCCACTCTCCTTTCTTCTCTCCTATTTCTCATGGATTTCCCACCTGGCTCCATCCTGCCCTGCCATAGGCCAATGCAGTTTTATTTTTTTAGCCAATGTGACCAACACATGTTCATAGCATACAGAAAGACATCCCACAGCACAAATAAATGCATATTCTTGAATACTCTTTGAAATAAGTAGCAAGTAGATAATGCCCTTCTGGTAGGTCACTACATGTTCACATGGCTGACTGAATCAGTATTCTTGGTGGTTTCATCCTGGAGCTAGAAAGTGCACAGAGGATTCAGGAAACAGGAATGATGTTGAGAACCTTATGGCCAGCAAGTTAAGAAATTTTGCCTTGAAACTGTGTCTTCCCATATAAAGTGATTTGAAGAATGCAAAATAGTCAAAACCGAAAGGAGTAAGAAGACATATACCTTCTCCTTGCAGGAACATTCCCTGGGAAAGAGAGAGCATCTTCAGATCTGAATTAATTTCATGAATGTTGTATGTCAATTCATTGGCCATAATAAGCATTAGTCATATATCTAGTTAATACAAAAAACTCTTATAAATTAATCTTCAAAAATTTAAATATCTTGAATATTAAAGAGAGAAATTTCATTTATCTTTACCAATAAAATTTGTTGTCCATTAAACACCTTTCAAATTTCAAATGCCAGTGTGAACTTGAAGATGGTGGATTGTAGTCAGAAGATTTCCTGTGTTCTGCCTGGCCCGCAGTCAGGACAAATCTCTCACCCCACTGTACCACAACCTTTTATAAAATAATCACACAGAGGATTCTATTAATTATAACTGTTCAGCCATTAGCTCAGGCTTATTACTGACTATATCTATCCTATATTTGTGAGTCTAAGTTTCCATATCTAACTTATCTTTTATCATAACCAAGGAAAAATATAATTATAACTACTCTTCAACTACATCAAAGACCTCAGAAGGATATAATATTCCCTAAATAAACAGGAAGAACATTGTAAGCAACTTCCAAAAATGTAGAATGACAGAGACATCTGGCTGTCTGGACAGTCATCCAAAGTTCCTCTGTAAGATTGGGGCATCCATCTTCAGTCAATAGTTCTAGAGTTTTTCAGTTGCTTCTCCCTGTGTCCTATAGAATGTTTGACAGTCTCTTCTGTGAAGCAGGAACATAAAGAACCATCTCGTCTTGCGAAGTTCAGTGGTCACCTTCCTATGGGTCCTGCTCATCCAGTTTATATAACATTATCAGCAGTCCAGGCAAGAGCAGCCTCTTGCCCAAATGGCTTTTTGTCAAAACTCCATATAGAGTGTCTTAGATGCCCATCTTCCTCTCTGAAGTAAATTGGTGCTGCCAAGAGTAGACATGTCTCATTGTCCAGAAAATCTAAGTTTTTAAAACATTTTAAATGCCATATTCTATAGATCTTTGAAGTGTTTGAAGATTACCTACCTAATTGAAATATGTATATGTATATCTAGAAAACTTAACTAACATGACTATAAGTTTGATTATCATAGATGACTAATTATTAATCTATATTTCTTAATTATACATTACAATTTTAAATGAGCTGTATAAACATAACACCTTAAACAAGAGCATAAATATATATAGTATAATAAAATTAACTTTAAATTTGTATCAATAAACTAAAATACATAGCAATGTAAAACATTTCAAATAAGTTGTTACACTTTAAAAGTAGATTAAATAATCTACCCTTTTATCCTATTCTATCTATATCCTATCCTCCTATTTTCTTTAGAAAGATATTGACTATGACCAATAACAATTTGTAAACAATCTCTAAACAAAGACAAATATCCATAATCCAGTTTTGAGGAATATGAGTGTAGTTTTCTAGGCTACTTCCTGCTGATTGTGGGCACTGGTAGTCTTATGGGGACACAAAGAAAATTTTAGGATTATGGTCAAATCCTGACTGGAGTAGTGTGTGAGGCTGCATTCTCTGAGCCAGTTGCCTTGAAGTTGATTTTGGATGTTAGATCATCTGGGCCATGGTGTTATTAGAGACTTTTCAGGGGATCTTCATTGATCAAACCAAATCAGCTTGAAAGCAATCCACAGGTTCTCATCTTTTGTGAAAACAAAAGCAGAACCTCTTTTCCAAAGCAACATATCCTTAGACATAAATTGTAAAGTCAAGATGTCATTAAAATATATACATTGGTTTAATTTAGCAACCTTTATAATCAAATGTCTTTCTGCAGTTAAAAATCCCAAAGACAACATAATCCAGATTCTCTGTGTAATATCCATCTTTACATAGCTTACTTTTTAATATTACTTTTATTGTCTCTTTAAAGACTTTGTTTCTTAAAACTATTTCTTTATATAACTGTCTGTATTCATTTTCCTCTCTCTTTGAAGCCTATGTACATTTTTACACAAATGGTAAACTGTTTAGGGTTTATTCCATCTGAATCTGTCTTATTGTGAATCTATTGCTTTAAACTGCAGTGGCTAGGACTGAAGCGGCAGGCTTGGCTGCTGAGTCCGCCTACCTCAGCTTCCCAACATGGCAGAGGTAATTCACCACCACCTCTGGGAGCCATGTTCTGTGTGGACTCTTGGAGATAGTGGATGGATACTTCCATCCAGCAGTGTGTAGCCCAGAAACTTTTTTTTTTTTGTACTAGCAAAAATTCAATACACTGTGCAGTGCATTGCATGGCTTGCAGACACCACTGTGTACTGTGGCAGGAATCCACCATGCTGCTTAGCTTATGGTGACTGATGGCCAGCTCCATCTCACAGGCAACTGTTGGAGATGAGGCTCTATGCTGCTACTGGCATGAGACTGTGTGACTAGGAAGCCCAGTGTGGCTCCATTTCTGTGTGTTTCCAAACTTTAAGCTTTCTTAGGTCTATGTGGATCTGTGCCCAATGGTAAGCACCAAATGTAGTTGGAAGATTTTCTGCATCCCACCTGGCCTGAGGTTGGGACAAATCTCTCACCCATAGTCCCACAGCCTTTTTATAAAATAATCACACAGAGGCTTCTATTAATTATAACTAATCAGCCATAAGCTCAGGCTTATTACTGACTAGTTCTCACACTTACATTAACCCATAATTCTTATTTATGTTTAGCAATGTGACTTGCTATCTTTTCTCAGTTCTGCCTTCACATCTTGCTTCCCCTTTGTCTGTCTGGTGACTCCTGACTCTGTTCTTCCTCTTCCCAGGATTCCTTTAGTCTGCTCATCCCACCTATACTGGCCAATTAGTGTTTTATTAAATCACTGTACAAAAGCACTATTCCACAGCAATGGCTCTTTTAAAAAATATCAGTCTATGTTTATTATTATAATAATTCTAATATTCTAATTTTTAAAAATCAACAAAACAAATAAAATTGTACCCTGCCACTAAAGGTTCTGTATTCTGAGCTGTTTTGAAATGGTGTATCTCTCAAAATAAAACACAAATCTATCAAGAGTAAGACAACATTTGGTCTCTACAAAAATGTGTAGCATGCTGATCCTTGGAAAGAAAAGAGCATCCTATTTATTAGCTGAATATCTTAACACTTCAGGAAGTAGTATGAATGAAAGATTGCCTAATTGTATACAGTTAGTATATGAAAA